>NC_079193.1:120382180-120628037 GCF_029499605.1 Hyla sarda | reverse complement strand
CTGTTTAGGCATGCTGGGAGTTGCAGTTTTGCAACATCTGGAGGGCTATAGTTTAGAGACCACTGCACAGTGGTCTCCAAACTGTGGACCGCCAGATGTTGCAAAACTACAACTCCCAGCATGCCCAGACAGCAAATTGACATGCTATCAGTTGTAGTTTTGCAAGATCTGGAGGTGCACAGTATAGAGATCACTGTGCAGTGGTCTCAAACTGTAGACCTCCAGCTGTTGCAAAACTGCAACTCCCAGCATGCCTAAACAGCTCTCTGGGCATGCTGGGAGTTGCAGTTTTGCAACATCTGGAGGGTTACAGTTTAGAGACCACTATAGTGGTCTCAGACTGTAGCTCTCCAGATGTTGCTAAGTAACTCACCGGCTTCCGTCGGATCCAGGGAGCTGCGTCGCCGTCCTCTTCTTCCGCCGATAGTCGCCCGCTGCCGTCGCCGATGGGTAAGTGGATCTTCGGCGCCGGTCCCTGTCTTTTTCCCCGTCCTGCCCCGCCTATTGTGGGTGGGCAGAACGGGGAAACCAAAAGTAAACCCCTCCGCCCCCGATCTGCTATTGGTGGTCGCGTCTAGACCACCAATAGCAGAGATAGGAGAGGTGACACCTCTGCCACCTCACTCCTATTGCTTCAAGGACACAAAATCCTGTATGAACAGAAAAACAGGACACAAAACTGGTTGACTAGAGAAAAACCCACAAAACTGTAGAAGTACAAAAACACAACTGGATACATCTTGTGTACGTTTTTGTATGGGAGGTCAATGTATACGGTTGTATGTTTTATATTACAAAGCCGTATACAGGAACCGTATAATAAAACTGATGTGAACTCACCCTAACATAACATTCACACACAAAGTTTTTTTATTGTCAAGAACTCCATGGAGCGTTATTTCTCGTCAATAAGCGTATTATTTGTTATGCGCCTTTGATGCAGTAAGAACTAAAAAGCCTGCATACTCTCCTGATCCTCTGCTGTGTTCCTGCACTCAATGCTAGTTATTGGAGAGAGAGCTCTCCCATAGAGCTATATGGAGGGGGCTATATGCCGCTTTGGGCAGGGGTCGTGACGCGCCCCTGTGATGGTAAGTCGGGGCTCCAAACAGCAGATCACAGGAGCCCCAGCGCTCAGATCCCCCCCCCCCCCCCTCCTATCTAAAACTTATCCTCTATCCGAAAGATAGGGGATAGGTTTTTTTTCATCATACTTATCTTTTAATACAAAGAACTTTACAGAGCTAAACGCATCAAGGTATGTATTAGTAAGGGCTCGCTGTTCTCCATCACACACCGCACTGTGTGAACATCAACAGTACGTCAATCTATAAAGTTCAAGTGCCGACACCGGCGGGAGGCTGGACACAGAGCGGCCGGGGCGTGGCCTACGCGTGACGTCACCATCCGCTCAGGTAAAACTTGCACCTTAACACAGCGAAACTCCTCACTCACTGTACGTCACAGCAGAGTGACACACGCACAGCTGACCACTTCTCAGTTTCCACACAGCCACATTTTGTGCGCTTACCCAACAAGGATTCCTCACTGGGATACCTCGGTCCATTGCCTGTCCTCCCCTCCTGGCCCGCCACCTCACTCTCCATAGCATCCTCCTGTTGCTCCACTGGGATCACAGTAAAGTTGGTGGGCATCTTGGCTGCGTCGGGCTGGAAGAAGTGAGCAGGCAGGTTGTATGCCGACAATGTCAAGCACTCACGCCCAAAACAGTCACCTCCTGGCAGCCCCTCGCCCGAGTTCTCAGCCAGCAAAGTGAACGCAACTCGGAAGCGAAGGGTCAGATTGAGAGGGTGTTCTCCTCCCCGCCCAGGTTCACTCTCCGCCCTAGTCTGCTTCCACTTAACTGCTGTGTATCATTCGAGGAGATAAGGGGTTAATTATAGAGGGCGGCACCATTCGAGTGGCACGTGATGGTCAGCGTTGCCCAGCTACAAAAGATGGGTGTGGCCAAACGGTTGCCGCCAATGGCATTTATAAAAAAAAAAAAAAAATGCTTTGCCTCTGTCTGAGGGGGACCTGAGCTGATCATACCGGGATCTTGCTACAGTCTGTTCAGTCAGTACATAATGTGGGAGATTACAAAATCTGTGTAGAGGAAGATTAGTGCAGTTGCCCGAAGCAACCAATTAGATTGCTGCTTCCATTGTTAAAGAGGCCTGTGAAAATGAAAGGAGCAATTTGATTGGTTGCTATGGACAACTGCCCCACTCTTCCTCTACACAGGTTTTGATAAATCTCTCCTCAATATGTTACCATACAGTGCTCAATGCCATTTACTGTCCAGTTAACGCCATCATACAGATATAGTAAGTAAATAATACGGCCACAGATTACAGCCATATAGGGGGGAGATTTATTCAAACCTGCCCAGAAGAAAAGTTACAGTTGCCCATAGTAACCAGTCAGATCACTTCTTTCATTTTTCAGAGGCCTTTTCAAAAATAAAAGAAGCAATCTGGTTGCTATAGGCAACTCAGCAGCTTTTCCTCCGGACAGGTTTTAATAAATCTTCCCCCAAAGTGCCCAAATAATGTGACAGTACTTAACAATGCCATCGTACATAGATAGAGGTGGCTCTAGAATTTGTGGCACCTTGGGGGAAACTCGAACAAAAGGCCCTCACTGACGAGATGTCATGGCATAGTGTGGGCTGCACCTTGGCAATGGCAAAGTTGTGTGTGCTCCAACAAGTTCCACAATCACCAGTGGGGCATGGAGCATTTTCTCACTGATTTAACCCCTTAAAGGAGTAGTCCAATGGTAAACAACTTATCCCCTATCCTAATCTGGGTACAACCACTGGGGCCTCCCAGGATCTCCTGTACGGGCCCCGACAGCCCGTGCAAAGTGGGCATGTCGACCACAGCACGAAGTGGCGGCCGACACGCCCCCTCAATACAACTCTATGGCAGAGCCGGAGCGCTGCCTTCGGCAATCTCTGGCTCTGCCATAGCGATGTATTGAGGGCGCGTGTCTGCCGCCGCTTCGTGCGGTGGTCGACACCCGCTATCTGGCCGGAGAGCCTGGCCCCCGTACAGAGAGATCGCGGGGGGCCCCAGCGGTCGGACCCCCGCGATCTCAAACTTAGGATAGGGGATATGTTTTTCACCACTGGACTACCCCTTCAAGGACAGTTTTGACCTTAACCTGTTAAGGACCCAGGGCGTACGGGTACGTCCTGACACCCTGGTACTTAAGGACCCAGGATGTACCTGTACGCACATAGGAATTTCGGTCCCCGCCGAGCACCGGGTGGGGACTGGACCGGGATGACTGCTGATATCGATCAGCAGCCACCCACGCAAATGCCCAGTGGGGTCATGAGACTCCCCCATGTCGGCGATCGCCGCAAATAGCCGGTGAATTCACAACAGCAATTTGCGGCTATTCCAGATCATACAGTTCTATGGTGACCGGGAAAATAAGGGGGATCGGTGTTGCCCAAGGCACCCACGATCCCCATGAAGTGATAGGAGTGAGGTGGCAGGGCTGGCTCCCTGGATCCTAGGGAAGCCGTTGAGTTGCCTAGCAACATCTGGAGGGCTACAGTTTGAGACCACTATACAGTGGTCTCTAAACTGTAGCCCTCCAGATTTTGCAAAACTACAACTCCCAGCATGCCCAGACAGCTGTTTGGGCATGCTGAGATTTGTAGTTTTGCAACAGCTGGAGGGCTACAGTTTGGAGATCACTGTGCAGTCGTCTCTAAACTGTAGCCCTCCAGATGTTGCAAAACTGCAAATCCGCTGTCTCGGCATGCTGGGAGTTGTAGTTGCGTTCCTCCAGCTGTTGCATAACTACATCTCCCAGCATGCCCTTTGGTGATCAGTACATGCTGGAAGTTGTAGTTTTGCAACAGCTGGTGGAACACTGGTTGGAAAATACTGAGTTAGGTAACAGAACCTAACTGAAGGTTTTCCAACCAGTGTGCCTCCAGCTGTTGCAAAAGTACAACTACCAGAATGCGGTCTGTCAGTACATGCTGAGAGTTGTAGTTTTGAAACAACTGGAGGTTGCCCCCCCCCCCCCCCCCCATGTGAATGTACAGGGTACATTCAAACGGGCAGGTTTACAGTAAGTTTCCTGATTGAAGTTTGAGCTGCGGCCAGTGCGAATGTACCCTAAAAACACTACACTACCACATAATAAAGGGTAAAACACTACATTTACACCCCCTTACACTGTCCCCCCCTAATAAAAAAGAAAAACGTATTGTATGGCAGTGTTTCCAAAACAGAGCCTCCAGCTGGTGCAAAACAACAACTCCCAGCATTTCCGGACTGCCAATGACTGTCCAGGCATATCACTGGCGTAGAATACCCCTATGCAATCCCTATTTTAGTTCTCAAATGCGCATGGCGCTCTCTCACTTCGGAGCCCTGTCGTATTTCAAGTTTGGGGCCACATATGGGGTATTTCCGTACTCGGGAGAAATTGCACTACAAATTTTGGGGAGCTTTTTCTCCTTTTACCCCTTATGAAAAGGAAAAGTTGAGGGCTACACTAGCCTGTTAGTGTAAAAAAAAAAAATTCACACTAACATGCTGGTGTTGCCCCATACTTTTTATTTTCACAAGCGTTAAAAGGAAAACATTTGTAATGCAATTTCTCCCGAGTACGGCAATAGCCCATAAGTGGGCGTAAAATGCTCTGTGGGTGCACAACAAGGCTCAGGAGTGAGAGCGCACTATGTACATTTAAGGCCTAAATTGGTGATTTGCACAGGGGTGGCTGATTTTACAGTGGTTCTGACATAAACGCAAAAAAAAAAATACCCACATGTGACCCCATTTTGGAAACTACACCCCTTACGGAACGTAACAAGGGGTATAGTGAGTCTTAACACCCCACAGGTGTTTAATGAAAATTCTTCAAAGTTGGATGGAAAAATGAAAAAAAAAATTCACTAAAATGCTGGTGTTACCCTAAATTTTTCATTTTCACAAGGGAAAATAGGAAAAAAGCCCCCCAAAATTTGTAACCCCATTTCTTCTGAGAAAGAACATACCCCATGTGTGGACGTAAAGTGCTCTGCGGGCAAACTACAATGCTCAGAAGAGGAGCGCCATTGGGATTTTGAAGAGAAAATTTGTATGGAATTGAAGGCCACGTGTGTTTACAAAGCCCCCATAGTGCCAGAACAATGGACCCCCTCCCCCACATGTGACCCCATTTTGGAAACTACACCCCTCATCTAATGTAATAAGGGGTGCAGTGAGCATTTACGTCCCACAGGTGTCTGACAGATTTTTGGAACAGTGGTCCGTGAAAATTAAAAATAAAATTTTTCATTTGCACAGCCCACTGTTCCAAAGATCTGTCAAATGCCAGTGGGGTGTAAATACTCACTGCACCCCTTATTAAATTCTGTGAGGGGTGTAGTTTCCAAAATGGGGTCACATGTGGGTGGGTCCACTGTTCTGGCAGCACGGGAGGCTTTGTAAACGCACATGGCCCCTGACTTCCATTCCAAAGAAATTCTCTTTCCAAAATCTCAATGGTGCTCCTCCTCTTCTGAGCATTGTAGTGCGCCAGCAGAGCACTTGACATACACACATGGGGTATTTCCATACTCGGGGTTACAAATGGGGTTACAAATTTTGGGGGTCATTTTTTCCTATTACCCCTTGTAAAAATGTAAAATATGCCATGTGTTTTTTTTTGTTTTTTTTTTGCTGTTCTGGCAGCATAGGGGCTTCCTAAATGCGACATGCCCCACAAAAAACATTTCAGCAAAATTCGCTTTCCAAAAGCCAAATGTGACTCCTTCTCTTCTGAGCATTGTAATGCACCCGTAGTTTACTTGACGTCCACACATAGGTAATTTCCATACTCAAAAGAGATGAGGTTACACATTTTGGGGTGCATTTTCTCTTATTACCCCTTGTAAAAATAAAAAATTTGGGGGAAAACTAGAATTTTAGTGAAAAAAATTAATTATTTACACATCCAAATTTAACGAAAAGTCGTCAAACACCTGTTAAGGCTCACTGTACCCCTTGTTACGTTCCTTGAGGGGTGTAGTTTCCAAAATAGTATGCCATGTCTTTGTTTTGTTTTTTTTTTGCTGTTCTAGCACCATAGGGGCTTCCTAAATGTGACATGCCCCCCAAAAACCATTTCAGAGAAACTCACTCTCCAAAATCCCACTGTCGCTGCTTCCCTTCCGAACCCTCTAGTGCACCCGCCAAACACTTGACATACACATATGAGGTATTTCCTTACTCAATAGAAATTGGGATATACATTTTAGGAAGATTTCTCTCCTTTTACCCCTTGTAAAAATTCAAAAATTGGGTCTACAAGAACATGCCAGTGTAAAAAATTAAGATTTTGAATTTTCTCCTTCAATTTGCTGCTATACCTGTGAAACACCTAAAGGGTTAACACACTTACTGAATGTCATTTTGAATACTTTGAGGGGTGCAGTTTTTATAATGGGGTTATTTATGGGGTATTTCTAATATGAAGGCCCTTCAAATCCACTTCAAAACTGAACTGGTCCCTAAAAAATATCGATTTAGAAAAATTTTTGAAAAATTGAAAATTGCTGCTGAACTTTGAAGCCCTCTGATGTCTTCGGAAGGAAAGTAAAAACTTGTCAACTTTATGATACAAACATAACGTAGACATATTATATATGTGAATCAATATATAATTTATTTGGAATATTCCTTTTCCTTATAAGCAGAGAGCTTCAAAGTAAAAAAAAAAAAAGTGCTAATTTTTGGCCGGGTCCTACACTGAAAATTGGCTGGATCTTTAAGGGGTTAAGGACCACGCCAATTTTCGTTTTTGTACTTTAATTTTTTCCTCCTCCCCTTCTAAAAACGCTTTCAATTTTGCACCTACAAACCCAGATAAAGGGGTGGTTTTTTACATCACAAATTGTACTTTGTAATGATTCATTTCATAACAAAATCTACGGCAAAACCCCCCAAAAAATTTAAATAAATGAATTTGTGGAGTGAAATCGAAAAGTCATTTTGTAAATTTTGGGGGCTTCTGTTTCTATGTTTCTGTAAAAATGGCACATTAACTTTATTCTGTAGGTCCATACGGTTACAAGGATACCTAATTTATGTAGGTTTTATTTTATTTTACACCTTTAACCCCTTAAGGACTTTAACCCATTAACCCCACACCGTGACCCCACATCATAGTGAGTCGGACCCCGCCTCTAACAAAGGCCGGGACCCGGGGCTAATAGTGTGCGTCACCCATCATGGTGCCGCATGCTATTAACCATTTAGACATGGCATTCAAAGTTGATCGCAGCGTTTAAAGTTGTAAAAATGCACTCCCGGTAGCTCAGTGAGTGAAACCGCAATGTCCCAGTCAGCTAGGATGCATCAGGAGAGTCCCTCACCTGCCTCCTGCGAGTCCGATCGCCGAACGACTGCTCCATGCCTGAGATCCAGGGAGGAGCAGTCAAGTGGCAGAATCACTGATCAATGTTATCCTATGGGATAACAATGATCAGTGAAAGATCAGTGTGTGCAGTGTTATAGCCCCTAGAAAGGGCTAACACTGCATAAAAATAGTAAAAAAAAAAAAAGGTAATAAAGATCATTTAACCCCTCCCCTAATAAAAGTCTAAACCACCCCCTTTTTCCCATAAAAAAAAAACTGTAAATAAAAAAAAAACATATGTGGTATCACCGCATGCGGAAATGTCCGAATTATAAAAATATATTGTTATTTAAACCGCACGGTCAATGGTGTACGCGCAAAAAAATTCTAAAGTCCAAAATAGCGTATTTCTGGTCACTTTTATACCATATGCTGCCATACAAAATGAATAAAAAGCGATCAAAAGGTCCGATCAAAACAAAAGTGGTACCGATAACTTCAGATCACGGTGCAAAAAATGAGCCCTCATACCGCCCCGTACGCGAAAAATAAAAAAGATATAGGGGTCAGAAGATGTCAATTTTAAACTTATACATTTTCCTGCATGTAGTTATGATTTTTTTTCAGAAGTACGACAAAATCAAACCTATATAAGTAGGGTATCATTTTAATAGTATGGACCTACAGAATAAAAAGGTGTCATTTTTACCAAAAAATGTACTGCGTAGAAACAGAAGCCACCGAAATTTACAAAATTTGGTTTTTTCTTCAATTTTGTCACACAATGATTTATTTATTTTTTTTGTTTCGGCATAGATTTTTGGGTAAAATGACTGATTTCATTACAAAGTAGAATTGGTGGTGCAAAAAATAAGCCATCGTATGGATTTTAAGGTGCAAAATTGAAAGGGTTATGTTCTTTAAAAGGTAAGGAAGAAAAAACGAAAGTGCAAAAACTGAAAAACGCTCGGTCCTTAACCCCTTAAGGACGCAGCTCATTTTCACCTTAAGGACGCAGCCCTTTTTTGTAATTCTGACCACCGTCACTTTAAGCTTTCATAACTCTAAGATGTTTTTACCAATTATTCTGATTCTGAGATTGTTTTTTCGTGACATATTCTACTTTATTTTGAAGGTACATTTTCATCGTTACTTGCACCCTTTCTTGGTGAAAAATCCCCAAATTTCATGAAAATTTTGAAAATGTAGCATTTTTCTAACTTTGAAGCTCTGCTTGTAAGGAAAATGAATATTCAAAAAAAATTTTATATTGATTCACAAATACAATATGTCTACTTTATGTTGGCATCAAAAAATTTACATATTTTAACTTTTTGAAAAAATTTGAGGGCTTCAAAGTAGAGCAGCAATTTTCAAAACTTTCATGAAAATTGCAAAATCTGAAGGGACAGATGTTACAGGACTACAACTCCCAGCATGCCTTGGCAGTCTAGGCATGCTGAGAGTTGTAGTTTGGCAACATCTGGAGGGCCACCGTCTGGGCCACTGGAGGGCCACCATCTGTAATAGTGGTCTCCAAACGGTGACCCTCCAGATGTTGCAAAACTACAACTCCCAGCATGCCCAGACAGCCTTTTGCTGTCTGGGCATGCTGGGAGTTGCAGTTTGGCAACCACTAGAAGGGCAGCAGTTATAGATCGGGAGCGGACACATGACGTTCCAGTACGTCATGTGTCCTTAAGGGGTTAAATTAAATAATGTCATAAAAAATAAACAATCATATGTGGTACCGCAGCGTGTGCAAATGTCTGAACTATTGAAATATGAGGTTAGTAACATAGTAAAGTTCATGAGGTTGAAAAAAGACCAGAGTCCATCAAGTTTAACCCCTTAAGGACTCAGCGTCTTTCCGTTTTTGCATTTTAATTTTTTCCTCATCACCTTCTAAAAATCATAACGCTTTCAATTTTGCACATAAAAATCCATATGATGGCGTATTTTTTGCGCCACCAATTCTACTTTGCAGTGACATTAGTCATTTTACAAAAAAAAACATGGCAAAATGGAAAAAAAATGAATTGTGCGTCAAAATTTAAGAAATAATTTAACCCCTTAAGGACACAGCCCATTTTCACCTCTAGGACGCAGCCCTTTTTTGCACATCTGACCACTGTCACTTTAAACATTAATAACTCTGGAATGCTTTCACTTATCAATCTTATTCCGAGATTGTTTTTTCGTGACATATTCTACTTTAACATAGTGGTAAATTTTTGTGGTAACTTGCATCCTTTCTTGGTGAAAAATCCCAAAATTTGATGAAAAAATTGAAAATTTAGCATTTTTCTAAATTTGAAGCTCTCTGTTTGTAAGGAAAATGGATATTCCAAATATTTTTTTTTTGGATTCACATATACAATATATCTACTTTATATTTTCATCATAAAATTTATGAGTTTTTACTTTTGGAAGACACCAGAGGGCTTCAAAGTTCAGCAGCAATTTTACAATTTTTCACAAAATTTTCAAACTCGCTATTTTTCATGGACCAGTTCAGGTTTGAAGTGGATTTGAAGGGTCTTCATATTAGAAATACCCCATAAAAGACCCCATTATAAAAACTACACCCCCCAAAGTATTCAAAATGACATTCAGTAAGCGTTTTAACCCTTTAGGTGTTTCACAGGAAAAGCAGCAAAGTGAAGGAGAAAATTCAAAATCTTCATTTTTTACACTTGCATGTTCTTGTAGACCCAATTTTTGAATTTTTACAAGGGGTAAAAGGATAAAATTTATGCTTGAATTTGTAGCCCAATTTCTCTCGAGTAAGCACATACCTCATATGTCTATGTAAATTGTTCGGCGGGCGCAGTAGAGGGCTCAGAAGCGAAGGAGCGACAAGGGGATTTTGGAGAGTACGTTTTTCTGAAATGGTTTTTTGGGGTCATGTTGCATTTAGGAAGCCCCTATGGTGCCAAAACAGCAAAAAAAAAAAAAAACATGGTATACCATTTTGGAAACTAGACCCCTTAAGGAACGTAACAAGGAATTAAGTGAGCCTTAATACCCCACAGGTGTTTCATGACTTTTGCATATGTAAAAAAAAAAAAAAAAAATTTCTCTAAAATGTGTGTTTCCCCCCAAATTTCACATTTTTGCAAGGGTTAATAGCAGAAAATACCCCCCAAAATTTGTAACCCCATCTCTTCTGAGTATGGAGGTACCCCATAAGTTGACCTGAAGTGCATTACGGGCGAACTACAATGCTCAGAAGAGAAGGAGTCATATTTGGCCTTTTGAGAGCAAATTTTGCTCGGGGGGCATGTCGCATTTAGGAAGCCCCTATGGTGCCAGGACAGCAAAAAAAACGACATGGCATACCATTTTGGAAACTAGACTCCTTGAGGAACGTAACAAGGGATAAAGTGAACCTTAATACCCCACAGGTGTTTCACGACTTTTGCATATGTAAAAAAAAAATTTTTTTTTTACCAAAAATGCTTGGTTTAGCAAAAATTTTACATTTTTAAAAAAGGTAATAGCAGAAAATACCCCCCAAAATTTGAAGCCCAATTTCTCCCGATTCAGAAAACACCCAATATGGGGATGAAAAGTGCTCTGCTGGCGCACTACAGGTCTCAGAAGAGGAGTCACATTTGGCTTTTTGGAAGCAAATTTTGCTCTGGGGGCATGCCGCATTTAGGAAGCACCTATGGTGCCAGGACAGAAAAAAAAACCCACATGGCATACCATTTTGGAAACTAGACCCCTTGGGGAACGTAACAAGGGGTAAAGTGAACCTTAATACCCCACAGGTGTTTCACGACTTTTGCATATGTAAAAAAAAAAAAAATTTTTTACACTAAAATGCTTGTTTTCCCCCAAATTTTACATTTTTACAAGGGATAATAGCAGAAAATACCCCCCAAAATTTGTAACCCCATCTCTTCTGAGTATGGAAATACCCAATAAGTGGACGTGAAGTGCACTGGGGGCGAACTACAATGCTCAGAAGAGAAGGAGCATCATTGAGCTTTTGGAGAGAGAATTTGGCCATGTGCATTTCCAAAGCCCCCCCGTGGTGCCAGAACAGTGGACCCCCCCACATGTGACCCCATTTTTAAAACTACACCCCTCACAGAAGGTAATAAGGGGTGCAGGGAGAATTTAAACCCCACTGGCATTTGACGGATCTTTGGAACAGTGGGCTGTGCAAATTAAAAATTTTATTTTTCATTTTCACAGACCCCTGTTTCAAAGATCTGTCAGACACCTGTGGGGTGTAAATGCTCACTGTACCCCTTGTTACATTCCGTGAGGGGTGTAGTTTCCAAAATGGGGTCACATGTGGGTATTTATTGTTTTGCACTTATGTCAGAACCGCTGTAAAATCAGCCACCCCTGTGCAAATTGTAAAGTATGGGGCAACACCAGTATGTTAGTGTACAAAAATGTTTTTTTTTTTACACTAACATGCTGGTGTAGACCCCAACTTTACCTTTTCATAAGGGGTAAAAGGAGAAAAAGCCCCCCAAAATTTGTTAGGCAATTTCTCCCGAGTACAGAAATACCCCATATGTGGCCCTAAACTGTTGCCTTGAAATACGCCAGGGCTCCGAAGTGAGAGAGCGCCATGTGCATTTGAGGCCTAAATTAGGGATTTGCATAGGGGTGGACATAGGGGAATTCTACACCAGTGATTCTCAAACAGGGTGCCTCCAGCTGTTGCTAAACTCCCAGCATGCTTGGACAGTCAATGGCTGTCCGGAAATGCTGGGAGTTTTTGTTTTGCAACAGCTGGAGGCTCCGTTTTGGAAACACTGCTGTAGGATACGTTTTTCATTTTTATTGGGGGGGAAGGGGTGGTGGTGGGGGGGGGGGGCAGTGTACATGTGTATATGTAGTGTTTTACTCTTTATTTTATGTTAGTGTAGTGCTTTTAGGTTACATTCACACTGACGGCGGATTACACTGAGTCTCCCGCTAGGAGTTTGAGCTGCGGCTGCAGCTCAAACTTGAAGCAGGGAACTCACTGTAATCCGTCGCTAGTGTGAATGTAACCTGTACATTCACATGGGAGGGGACGGGGGGACTACAACTCCCAGCATGCACTGACAGAACGTGCATGCTGGGAGTTGTAGTTTTGCAACAGCTGGAGGCACACTGGTTGGAAAATACTGAGTTAGGTAATAGAACCTATTACCTAACTCGGTATTTCCCAACCAGTGTGCCTCCAGCTGTTGCAGAACTACAACTCTCAGCATGTACTGATTGCCAAAGGGAATGCTGGGAGATGTAGTTATGCAACAGCTGGAGGCACGCAACTACAACTCCCAGCATGCCGAGACAGCCATTTGCTGTTCCTGAATGCTGGGAGTTGTAGTTTTGCAAGATTTAGAGGGGTTCAGGCTGGAGATCACTGACAGTGGTCTCTAAACTGTGGCCCTCCAGATGTTGCAAAACTACAAATCTCAGCATGCTAAGACAGCAAACTGCTGTCTGGGCATGCTGGGAGTTGTAGTTTTGTAATATCTGGAGGGCTACAGTTTAGAGACCACTGTCAGTGATCTCCAGCCTGAACCCCTCTAAATCTTGCAAAACTACAACTCCCAGCATGCCAACACAGCAAACAGCTGTCAAGGCATGGTGGGAGTTGTAGTTTTGCAACATCTGGAGGGCGACAGTTTAGAGACCACTCTCTAAACTGTCGCCCTGCAGATGTTGCTAGGCAACAGACTCTGCACACACGGCGTCATACTTACCTCCACCGCCGCCATGATCACAGCCGCCGCCGCCGGGTAAGTGACCGCCGCTGCCGCCGCCGCTATTACACGGTTCCGCCCGCTGTGCCCGGACACCGATGGGTGGGCATAGCGGGGGGAACCGAACTTTAACCCCCCCGCCCCCAGTCTGCTATTGGTCGGCCGCTCCGCCGATCAATAGCAGGGATAGGAGGGGTGGCAACCCTGCCACCTCACTCCTATCTCTTCAAGGGGGATCGAGGGTGTCTTGGACACCTCCGATCCCCCTTATTTTATCGCGGCGCCGCGATTGATGGGCAGGGGGAGAGCGCTCCCCCTGCAAACACCGTAGATGCCGTGATCAGAACTGATCACGGCATCTATGGGGTTAATGCTGCCGGGACCGGCGCGATCGCGGCCCCGGCAGCTGCGGTGGGACTCCGGCTGTGATTGACAGCTGAGTCCCACCCGCGATCTCCTGCGCTGCCCGCGGCAGAGCAGGAGATCGCTTGGACGTATGCATACGTCCATTTGCGCGAACGTGTAATTCGCCTGGACGTATGCATACGTCCAATAGCGGGAAGGGGTTAATTTTGTATCTTTTGGGGACTTCTGTTTCTACGCAGTACATTGTTCGGTGAAAATGACACACTCTCTTTATTCTGTAGGTCCATACGGTTAAAATGAATGACACCCTACTTATATAGGTTTGATTTTTTTGTACTTTTGAAAAAAATCATAACTACATGCAGGAAAATGTATACGTTTAAAATTGTCATCTTCTGACCCCCTATAACTTTTTTATTTTTCCGTGTACGGGCCAGTATGAGGGCTCATTTTTTGCGCTGTGTTCTGAAGTTTTTATCGGTTTTTGCATTGATTGGACTTTCTGATCGCTTTTTATAAAAAAATTTATTTTTAACTTTGGAATTTTTTGCGTGTACGCCATTGATCGTGCGGTTTAATTAACTATATATTTTCATAGTTCGGACATTTACGCGCGCGGCGATACCACATATGTTTATTTTTATTTACACAGTTATTTTTTATGGGAAAAGGGGGGTGATTCAAACTTTTATTAGGGAAGGGGTTAAATGACTTTTATTAACTTTTTTTTTAAACTTTTTTTTTTTTGCAGTGTTATTGCTCCCATAGGGGGCTATAACACTGCACACACTGATCTTTTACCCTGATCCCTGCAAAGCCATAGCTTTTTGCATGGATCAGCGTAATAGGGGCTCGATTGCTCAAGCCTGTAGCTCAGGCTTGGAGCAATCAAATGCCGATCGGACGCGGCGGAGCAAGGTAAGGGGACCTCCGCTCGCGTCCTAGCTGATGGAGACATTGCGATTTTATCGCGATAGTCCCGATCAGTCCGACTGAGCTGCCGGGAAGCTTTTACTTTCATTTTCGACGTGGCGATCAACTTTGATCACCGCATCTTAAGGGTTAATAGTGTGCGGCACAACGATCTGTGCCGCGTACTATTAGCCCAGGGTCCCGGCTATGAATAGCAGCCGAGACCGACCCGGTGTGATGCGGGGTCACAGCGTGACCCCGTTTTAAACACCAGGACCGGGCGCAGGTACAGGTACGCCCTGCGTCCTTAAGAGGTTAACCTATATCCCTAATGATTACCTGCTGAGTTGATCCAGAGGAAGGAAAAAACCATCATACTAGAGGTAAAAATTTCTCCCCGACTCCAAACATGGCAATTAGAATAAATCTCCGGATCAACGTTCTGTCCCTATAAATCTAGTATCCATAACCTGTAATGTTATTACTCTCCAGAAATGCATCCAGGCCCCTTTTGAACACTTTTACAGAGTTCACCTTGACCACTTCCTCCAGAAGAGAATTCCACAGTCTCACTGCGCTTACAGTAAAGAACCCCCGTCTGTGCTGGTGTAGAAACCTTCTTTCCTCTAAACCAGTATGCTCTCTTTTTATGCATACAGTTATGGGAGAGATCTCTGTACTGCCCCCATATATTTATACATAGTTATTAGGTCACCCCTAAGCCTTATTTTTTTAATCTACATAACCCTAATTCTGAAAATTTTTCTGGGTACTGTAGTCCTCCCATTCCCTGTATTACTCAGTCTTTCAACCCTCTCCAGCTCCATTATATCTTTCTTGTACACTGATGCCCAATACTGTACACA
Organism: Hyla sarda; assembly: GCF_029499605.1. NCBI lineage: Eukaryota > Metazoa > Chordata > Amphibia > Anura > Hylidae > Hyla > Hyla sarda. Next base: position 120,612,796 of record NC_079193.1, on the reverse strand, counting down.
GCATTCCAAGTGTGGTCTGACCATGCACCCCATGATTTTTTTTGCCTTGGCAGCAGCTGCCTGAAACTGGTCACTACAGCTAAATTTCCTGTTAAATAAGACACCTAAGTACTTTTCCATGTCGGTTGTTCCCAGTGTTCTCCCATTTAATACATAATCCCAGCTTGGATTTTTCCTGCTCATGCGCATAACCTTAAATTTATTAGTGTTAGTCCTATGCAGAAGTAAGTATAAAAATAAAACAAAGGTGCGCTCCTAGTGTAGAGGTCTCAGATAAGCGGGTGCCCCCAAACAATATGTAGTAAGCTTACCAGAGGTTGTTGTGCTACGGGCACAACGCCATGGACTGCATGTAGAATCGCAATGAAGACAGAGGTCAGCTAGCCGTAGCGTCCTTCTCAAATGGCTCTGGGTCACTTCAGTGTTGGATAGGCATCACGTGGTGTCAGGCCCAACTGTGTGATGTATTATCCAAGCCATGGGTGAGAGGTCATTCAGACTGTGTTTTTGTGTATTGCATTTTATTAGGGGGGGGGGGGTCTGGCTGTTTGTTTACATCTCCTTTGAAGTCAAAGGCTTTTTTGAAGTCATACAATCTGGTCCCATCATATAATCAAACAGATAAGGGGCCAGGAAGAGAGATCCCTGGTGGGATCAGAGGGGAGGGGGGAATGAAGTCTCCCTTCCAAAAAGGCAGATATATAATATTTAACAATGCTAGACTCGGGTTGTTCAATGCTGTGCAACAAGCTGAAAAGACCATCCTAAGAACAGCACTCTCACTCACTCATGGACTGCTATATCATCATGCTGTAAGAACTTCATCTTTTGTTTTCTGAACTTGCCTTGCTAAACTCTTTTATATATTTTTGTAACTGTATGTCATTTGTTTCTGTATTTTTATATAGTCAGCACTGTGATACCTTTTATCAGATTAAATGTTTAATTAATCAGCTCTGGTCTTTGATCTCTAAATATATGAGCTCACCATTCTGAAGGAGGCTCTGGTAAAACACGTTTATCTAAGGGTTAATTTGGTGACTTGCTGGGACTAGTAGTGGATACCCAGAGGTCTGGCGGCTTTAACCCTTGCACAATCACACTCTCTCTAATGTCTTGGCTGGACCGATAGCGACAAGTGGATATAGATCCGGAAAATAGGACTTTACCAGGTGCTTCTCCTCAACGGAATGACAGCCCAAACCACACTTGCTGGATTCAGGAACAGTCAAATTTATTAGGTGCAACAAAGTTTCGAGTCCGAGCAGGACTCTTCGTCAGGCATAATGATTTCAGACTTAGACAATGTTTATATAAGGCCCTGAGGTAATCACTACCGGGTCAAAGGGCTAGGCAAACTTAATATAATCACATAAAAACTGTGATAAAAATGCCTAAAAGATAGGCATCTATCTATAATACAATAGAATACAGTACAGTAACATTGTATGTTATATGTGTGACTTGCCAACATAGTTGTGGTTTATGAATGAAACCCAGAATGAAGCTGGTGAGTAACTGTCAGGCTGATGTGTGTGGATATCAGCGCTGTGCAATGCAGACATCGGAGCTCTGTTAACCAGAATGCCCGTGTCTCTACAGCGCACGAAACAGGAGAGCTGTCAAACTTTACAGCTCGCTCCTGTAATGAAAGCGGAGAGTGCTGATGCGATCAGTGAGTCCGCTGGCAAGGGAGGGATGACGTGTTGTTACAAGGTAAACAGTGTGCACAACCGATGCGCACACAGGGGGCAGAGTATAGTAACATGTGGCCACAATGTAAACAATGCGCAGAAGTCATGCGCACGCGGAGGGCAGATCGGGGCTGAAGTGGTCAGTGTTTTTATGTGTCTCCAGCGCTGCAAAGTGCCCTATAATGTATATCTAGCGCTGCAGAATGACATGCATCTTTCAGGGGGTAATTAATACCTATACTCACCTATAGGGCTGCATTATCTTCCACAGAGCTAAATATTACCACTTTAGCCATTTTTATATTTATTTTTACAAGTATTTCTATATTTATATGAATACAGTCCCTTTAGTTTGGGTTATTAATTACCCCCTGAAAGCACCGATCTGCCCTCCGCCTGCGCATGACTTCTGCGCATTGTTTACATTGAGGCCACATGTTACTATACTATGCCCCCTGTGTGCGCATCGGTTGTGCACACTGTTTACCTTGTAACCACACGTCATCCCTCCCTTGCCAGCGGACTCACTGATCGCATCAGCGCTCCCCGCTTTCATTACAGGAGCGAGCTGTAAAGTTTGACAGCTCTCCTGTTTCGTGCGCTGTAGAGACACGGGCGTTCTGGTTAACAGAGCTCCAATGTCTGCATTGCACAGCGCTGATATCCACACACATCAGCCTGACAGTTACTCACCAGCCTCATTCTGGGTTTCATTCATAAACCACAACTATGTTGACAAGTCGCACATATTGCCTACAATGTTACTGTACTGTATTCTATTGTATTATAGATATATGCCTATCTTTTAGGCATTTTTATCACAGTTTTTATGTGATTATTTTAAGTTTGCCTAGCCCTGCTGTTTTTTACTGACCCTTTGACCCGGTAGTGATTACCTCAGGGCCTTATATAAACATTGTCGATGTCTGAAATCATTAAGCCTGATGAAGAGTCCTGCTCGGACTCGAAACTTTGTTGCACCTAATAAATTTGACTGTCCCTGAATCCAGCAAGTGTGGTTTGGGCTGTCATTCCTTTGAGGAGAAGCGCCTGGTAAAGTCCTGTTTTCCGGATCTATATCCACTTGATGCCACTCCTATGCAGAAGTCTTGGCCGTTTTTCTGACCTTCCCTGTGAACCTCCTGACCTCTCAAGATTGCTAGATTGTGGTAAGTTATGTCCTTTTCCGCCCTTGAATCATGGTAGCTAATACCACATTAGCGACCCTTAACGTTAAGGCCTTTAATACTCCCAAAATGAGCGCAGCTTTTATACAATTTTCATAAACAGAGGGTACACATGCTTTGTCTCAAAGAAATGCACTTTAAAGTGGGCTGCCTTCCAACGCTCAATAATCGATATCATTCCTGGATACAAAGTGCTCCTAACCGTAATCAGGTGACCTTCCTTTTGCAAACATTTGAGGCTCTAATTTAATTTGCTATGGGCCCGATTATTCTGAGCGGTGACTTCAATGTCCACCTCTGTCCTCTGTTAACCTCTTAAGGACCAAGGACGTACTGGTATGTTCTGAGTCCTTTCCATTTCTATAACGTGGGGCCACGGCGTGGCCTCGCGTCATAGCGGGTCGGGCCTCTAAGAACGGGCGGGACCCGTGGCTAATAGCGCGCAGCACTGATTGCGGTGCTGCGTGCTATTAACCCTTTAGACTCAGCGTTCAAAGTTGAACGATGCGTCTAAAGTGAAAGTAAAAAAATGCCGGTTAGCTCAGGGAGCTGTTCGGGATCACTGCGGCGAAATCGTGGCATCTCAAACAGCTTACAAGACAGCCAGAGGATCTCTACCTGCCTCCATGCTGTCCGATCGCCGAATGACTGCTCAGTGCCTGAGATCCAGGCATGAGTAGTCAAGCGGCAGAATCATTGATCACTGGTTTCCTATGAGAAACCAGTGATCAATGTAAAAGATCAGTATGTGCAGTGTTATAGCCGCCTATGGGAGCTATAACATTGCAAAAAAAAAAGTGAAAAAAAAAGTGAATAAAGATCATTAAACCCCTCCCCTAATAAAAGTTTGAATCACCCCCCTTTTACCATAAAAAAAAAAGTGTAAATAAAAATAAACATATGTGGTATCGCCGTGTGCGGAAATGTCCGAATTATAAAAATATATCATAAATTAAACTGCACGGTCAATGGCGTACGCTCAAAAAAATTCCAAAGTTCAAAATAGTGCATTTTTGGTCACTTTTTATATCATGAAAAAAATGAATAAAAAGCGATCAATAAGTCCGATCAATACAAAAATTGTACCGCTAAAAACTTCAGATCACGGTGCAAAATGAGCCCTCATACCGCCCCATACGCGAAAAATTAAAAAAGTTATAGGGGGTCAGAAGATGACAATGTTAAACGTATACATTTTCCTGCATGTAGTTATGATTTTTTTCAGAAGTACGACAAAATCCAACCTATATAAGTAGGGTATCATTTTAATCGTATGGACCTACAGAATAAAGAGTGTGTCATTTTTACTGAACAATGTACTGTGTAGAAACTGAAGCCCCCAAAAGTTACAAAATGGCGTTTTTTCTTTCAATTTTGTCTCACAATGATTTTTTTCCTTTTCGCCATAGATTTTTGGGTAAAATGACTGATGTCACTACAAAGTAGAATTGGTGCCACAAAAAATAAGCCATCATATGGATTTTTAGGTGCAAAATTTTAAGAGTTATGATTTTTTTAAATGTAAGGAGGAAAAAATGGTACAAAAACGGAAAAACCCCTGGTCCTTAAGGTGTTAAATAAGTCTTCAGGACATACCAATCTCTCTTATAGCAAACTGTGTGCTTTGCAAAAAGAGCTACACCTGATGCAATTGAGTGATGTGTGGAGGGTAACGCATCCAGACCATCGTGACTACACTTTCTTTTCCAACCCCCGACAGGTATACACCAGAATTTACTATATATTTTGTCCCCACCACCTTCTCCTATGGGTTTCTTCTGCTGATAAAGGTGTCATGACTATCAGACCATGCTCCAGTAAAATTCTCCTTTTCCCTGCCCTCCTCCTCCAAGCCCCATGCCTCTTGGAGACTTAATGAAACTCTGCTCCAGGAATCACTTTGTCTCCAGGACCCAGAAACTTCAATTGTTAACTTTGTGCATGACCATCAGTCAGACCCCACATCTCCTTACACGCTGGGAAACATTGAAATGTGTCTAGCAAGGAGTCCTGATCGGACATGGGGCTTCGTTGAAACGGGAATCTGCTGCCAAATACTCATCCCTGCTTACCCAACTACACCCTTTAGAATCTCTCCACAAACTATCCCGACAAGAGGCTACTCTCAGAGATCTCATACATATCAGACATAAGTTATTAGATCTCATGAACACCTAATACAAATGACCGTCAATTAAAGGGGTGCATCTTTTATGAGTGGGGAAATAAGGAGAGTCGTATTTTAGCTAAGGCACTGAAAACAAAAAAGTAATTTCTGTTTGAATCCTCTGTTCGATCCTCTTCAGGTACCCTCACCCATATGAACCCTGAGATATTGGAGGCATTTAGACTTTACTTCCTCTACCTTTTACAACCTGCCCCCTCTCCCATTTTTCAACAGCATTCTCTCCTCAGTGCTTGCTAGACTATATTTCCTCTACGGCCTTACCTACTCTGTCAGCTGACATTGTTGCGGCATTAGAAGCCCCATTCACGCCAGAAGAATTAAAACTGTCCATCTCCTCTATGCCATCGGGTAAAAGCCTGAGTCCTGACTGCTATACTGCCAAGTTCTACAAAACCCTTCAGGAGGACCTATCCCTTGCTCTAGAGATGAGCGAATCGAAGTTGACGAACCCGAATTCGTTACGAATTTCAGGAAAAATTCGATTTGCAACGAATACAAATATCGCCGCGATTCTATCGCTCGAATCGCTTCATTAAACTCAATTTTACAGCGTTCCAGGCTATTGGAGACCTAAGATGGCGGATCCACATGTGATTACATGGGGCAGGGGATTATGGGAGGGCGGGAAACAGCGGCGAGAATGAAGGTAGGCGGGCTGACCCTGAATCACATGTGAGATGCAGCCTATCGGTGTTCACTGACCCCTGTGATGTAACAGCCCTATATAATCGGCGGCCATCTTGCCTCTCTTCATTTCTCCTGTGCATGAGATAGGGAATGGAAGTGACTGCACATCTGTGTGCTGATCGCATACAACGGCGTTATACAGCATATATGCAGCGGTGACATCAGCATTAGGGAAAGACACAGGGCAGTGTTGCTGCAGTTCTGACCGAGAACGATTCTAGCAAAACCTGGTATTCTCCTTACTCCATATAGCAGTAAAATATGTGGAGAGAAAAAACACAGAAGTGGCGCCTTGATGGTGCCTTTACCTTTCTAGTTATAGGAGGTAAGCGGGGAAGGATAGGGAGATTTTCTGCTCACCTTTCAGAGTTGTGCTGCATAACAGGCACAACTCTGCGATGCGTATAGGCTGGTATGCGGCAAGGTTACGGGGCCGCTGCCTGCTGGCTGATGTTCTTGCTTGTCTCCGGTGCTGCGGGGTGTCACCTGGTGCCAGTGATGTGGAGCGCTGCTTTTGTGGAGTAGACACCGTTCGCTGGTGTACTCCAGATGTTCAGATGTGATCCGCTTGGCGGAGTCGGCAGATGCGGTCAGCTGGATGATCCCCTCGATGTGTGCTGGTACCTTGCGGCCAGTGCGCGGTGGAGATCGGGGTGAGCAGTCGGGTGCCACTATCCTTTAAGTCCCGATGATGTGGCGAGGAAAAGAGCCTTAGGTTGGTGATTGGGAGCAGCTTTCTGCCGAGACCGCTGGCAGGCGGTGGCAATAGTACAGGAGCAGGTTGCGGGAGATCACACACAGGGATTTATCCCAGAAAAACCTCGGCGTGTGAAAGCGCTTCTCCGTTGCAAAAAATAAGGTTGCTGGAAACTTCTTGGATAAGAAGGGGGGGATTTATTGACAGTTGGGTTTACAGAAATAAAGAACACAAAAAGTAAAAAATAGAAAATCAAAAATATAAAGCATAAAGCAAACAGGATTGGACAAGGCGTTTCAAAAGGGTATCCCTTTCTTCTTCAGGTCTGCTGGCTTAATGTAACAAGTATGCTTATATACAGTGTGAGGGGTGTTACAGTTTCAAATTTGGGCAGTTCTTTTGGTCACATGGGGCTGGGCTGTGATGTCCGTCCCTCCAGGCTTCTGGGGGGAGTGTCTGGAGACTAGAACTGAGGTCTCTTTAACATAACTGAAATCTCTCCATTAGAACCAATAGACTAGTGTGGGTCTATGGTAGTTGCTGTGGGCTGGGAAACAAGCTAAGCAGTACTTGTGATGGTTTGAGGCTGGATGGGAGATGTCTGAGAACTACCTACTGCATATATGGTTTGAGGCTGGATGGGAGATGAGAACTACCTAAATAGAGGTATATTCTTTAGTTTGAAATGACACTTAGGGTTAAAGGTTAATTGGTATGTGGCTCCTGTGTAGTAATAGTTACATTTATAACATTGTGGTGAGCATGATTGACAAGTGAGGAAGTAATTCATAAACAATGTTACATAGTAATCGATAGTGGAAGGATATGGTTGACATTATAACATTGTAACAGATGTATGAGTATGATGGACATGACTGGGATGTAGTCAATAAAGTTGTGGTTTGAACTATTGTGGTAAGTGCTGTTGGTTAACAAAGAGCTGCAGAGGCTAGGTTAGGCCTGTATGCGGTGCTAAAAGGGCTGGAAATGGATGGCAGGAGAAAAATGATTTTTTTGCATGGATTCAGGTTTCCTTTTTATGTGATCAGTTCTGTTGCATCATTAAGCCCATATGGCTGCAGAGTTTCAAGGCGGTAGATCCAGAACATCTCTCGTTTTTTTAGAGTGGAAAATCTATCATTTTGGTGTGGTGGAATATGGTCTATGGGGCAGATTTTAATTGTTTTTTTTTCTTCTCTATGCATTTATGAGCAGTGTTTGGAGAGACTGTGCAGAGGGAAGTTCCGTTTGATGTTATTCCTGTGTTGGTTTAGTCTGATGTGGAGTTCTTGGGTGGTCCGACCGACATACTGTTTGTTGCAAGTGCAGGTGATTAAGTAGATAACGAAACTGGATTTGCAGGTGAGTGGATATTTGATGTTATGTTTTTCGTTGGTTCTTAGATTTAAGAAGGTGGTTTGCTTGTGGTCAATTGTGGCACAGCAGAGGTACCTTTTGGTTCCACATCTGGAAGCACCTTTGGTTTTTGTACTGAAGTGGTTGGTGTGGCTCCATATAGCAGGCATAGAGGTGCTGCATAGCAGTCACCTGCGTCATAGATCTAACAGCTGTTTTACCTGTATGGAGCATCTAATCTCCTCTTTTTTCAGCCCAATTGAGTTTTTTCTGTTGCTCTACAAATCTAATTCTCACAATTGTGTGACAGAGTGCAATTTAGGGTTTAATCCCTGTAAAAAAAAATTCTGTGGTGCTGCCCAGTTGGGTCCTGCTGCTGTTCAGAAATAAGTCATATTAGTTCGGACTTTAGTGCCTTTTTACCATTTTTCACCCGTTACTCTGTCTCTGTGCTAAATTCAGTGTTATACCACACGTTATACACCTGCCGGTGTATGAAAGAAAAAAAAAGTTTTTCCTGCGTACAAATACGCTTTTTCAGTGGCCTTATCATTGCAAAGGGCCTACATGCAGGCAAACAGCGTACCATATACTACCTTTTTTTCTGTCTCTGTGCTAAATTCAGTGTTATACCACACGTTATACACCTGCCGGTGTATTAACCCCTTAACGACGCAGGACGTATATTTACGTCCTGCGCCGTCTCCCGAGATATGAAGCGGGATCGCGCCGCGATCCTGCATCATATCGCTTCGGTCCCGGCGCTCATCAACGGCCGGGACCCGCGGCTAATACCACACATCGCCGATCGAGGCGATGTGCGGTATTAACCCTTTAGAAGCGGCGGTCAAAGCTGACCGCCGCTTCTAAAGTGAAACTGAAAGTATCCCGGCTGCTCAGTCGGGCTGTTCGGGACCGCCGCGGTGAAATCGCGGCGTCCCGAACAGCTGATCGGACACCGGGAGGGCCCTTACCTGCCTCCTCGGTGTCCGATCGACGAATGACTGCTCCGTGCCTGAGATCCAGGCAGGAGCAGTCAAGCGCCGATAATGCTGATCACAGGCGTGTTAATACACGCCTGTGATCAGGATGAGAGATCAGTGTGTGCAGTGTTATAGGTCCCTATGGGACCTATAACACTGCAAAAAATAAATAAATAAAAAGTGTTAATAAAGGTCATTTAACCCCTTCCCTAATAAAAGTTTGAATCACCCCCCTTTTCCCATAAAAAAAATAAAACAGTGTAAAAAAAATAAAAATAAACATATGTGGTATCGCCGTGTGCGTAAATGTCCGAACTATAAAAATATTTCATTAATTAAACCGCACGGTCAATGGCGTACGCGCAAAAAAATTCCAAAGTCCAAAAAAGCGTATTTTGGTCACTTTTTATACCATTTAAAAAATGAATAAAAAGTGATCAAAAAGTCCGATCAAAACAAAAATCATACCGATAAAAACTTCAGATCACGGCGCAAAAAATGAGTCCTCATACCGCCCTGTACGTGGAAAAATAAAAAGTTATAGGGGTCAGAAGATGACATTTTTAAACGTATACATTTTCCTGCATGTAGTTATGATTTTTTACAGAAGTGCAACAAAATCAAACCTATATAAGTAGGGTATCATTTTAACCGTATGGACCTACAGAATAATGATCAGGTGTAATTTTTACCGAAATATGCACTGCGTAGAAACGGATGCCCCCAAAAGTTACAAAGTGGCGTTTTTTTTTTTCGATTTTGTCGCACAATGATTTTTTTTTCCGTTTCGCCGTGCATTTTTGGGTAAAATGACTAATGTCACTGCAAAGTAGAATTGGTGACGCAAAAAATAAGCCATAATATGGATTTTTAGGTGGAAAATTGAAAGGGTTATGATTTTTAAAAGGTAAGGAGGAAAAAACGAAAGTGCAAAACCGGAAAAACCCTGAGTCCTTAAGGGGTTAAAGAAAAAAAATAAAGTTTTTCCTGCGTACAAATACGCTTAACAGTGCGCTCATCATTGCAAAGGGCATACATACAACCAAGTAGTGTACTATTTAGTACCTGTATTTCTGTCTCTGTGCTAAATTCAGTGCAATTCCAAACATTAGTATACACCTGCTGGTGTATTTAAAAAAAAAAAGTGTTTTTTCTGCGTAGAAATACGCATACCAGTGCGCTCATCATTGCAAAGGGCATACATACAACAAAGGAGTGTACTATTTAGTAACTGTTATTCTGTCTAGGGCCTATATACTTTGAAAGGACAGCCGTAAGTAATCGCCTGCTGCTGTTCTATATCCTCATAAACGCACTAAGTATGTCAGGCAGGGAAGTGCCAGGACGTGCACATAGAAGGGGCAGAAGCTTACATACGTCAGGCAGAGTTGTCAGCAGACTTGGGACGAGTGGCAGCAGGAGTCGCAGCAATAGGCCTGAGCTCCCGTTAACACCCAGCGGTCGTGTCGTCGACCCATCTCTCCTCGTCAATTGGTTGGCACACTCATCCCCATCATCACAAGCGACATCTGACAAGCCCAGTCAAGAGTAGGTGGGTTCCTCAGACACAACCCTCAGTTGGCATGGCCCTGGTGCAGTCCCCGTAATCCCATTGCCTTTGTCCTATGCTGTTCCCTCTCCCAAAGAAGTATCTCATGCTTTGGGTTCAGCTCCACTATTTAGTGAGGAAGATGTAATAGAGGACAGTCAGCAGCTAATGGGCAGCCAAGAATGTGAGGAGACATGCGTCGCTTGCTCCGAAAGGCGGCCAAGTAGTGATGCGGAGAGTGACATGGGAGGCGGTGTTTCAATTGTTCAGGGTCCTGAGGCAGACACTGTTGTGGAACATGAAGAGGACATCAGTGACGTGCACACAGCTTTTGATGATGATGAAGCCGATCGCAATTGGGAGCCGGGTGCAGAAGCCGGGGCTTCATCATCATCAGGAGAAGAGATTTGCTCTTTGTCTATGAGGCAGCAAGGCGGTAGCACGGTTGGCAATCAGCGTGGTGGTGGCAGTAGTGGAAATTCAGGAGCCAAACGTGCCAGGGGGAGACCACCTGCTTCGCAGCAAGCTACCATTCAGGGAGGTAGGGGAACAGGGGTTCCTGGAGACGGCGCCAATAGCAGTGAAATAGTGCGGACTGCGGGTGGGAAAATCACCTACTCTGCGGTGTGGTTGTTCTTCATAAAGAAGCCGGAGGATCTTAGCGTAGTCACATGCAAAATCTGTCGGCAGAAAGTGAAGCGTGGCCAGGGTCCCAATCCCGGCACCACGGCCCTGCGTCAACACATGATTCGCCACCATAAAGCGGCCTGGGATAACCGTGGCTCCGATGTAGTGGTCCAGCCTGCCGCATCACCCAGTGGCCACCCGCTCCCTCCGTCATCCAGCTAAGGCTCCACCACCTCAGCCGAAGGGAGCATTGTGTCAAACCTCCTTCTTGCGCTCCTGCTTCTTCCGCTCGTAGTCAGCCATTCCGCCAACAATCGATCGGCGAAGCCATGTCCAAGAGACAACAGTATGCGCCCACTCATCCAACGTCGCAGAAGTTGAATGTGCTCCTGTCCAAGTTGCTGGTGTTGCAGTCCCTCCCTTTCCAACTGGTGGACTCTGCAGCTTTCAGGGAATTGATGGCTTGTGCCGAGCCGAGGTGGAGAGTCCCAAGCCGTCATTTCTTTGCGAAGTTTGTACAAAAGAAGGTGGGCCAGTCCTTGAGCCTGTCTGTGTGTTCAAAAGTGCATGGCAGCTCCGAAGTGTGGAGCTGTAACTACGGGCAGGGACAAAACATGTCTTTTACGGACCACTGGGTAAATGTTGTTCCTGTACAGCCACAACAACAACTTGGACAGGTCACACCGCTTCCTCCTCCACGCTCTCGCTCCCAGGCAGTTGGTCCTTTTACAGTGTGCGCCTCCTCCCCCGTATCCACTGCACGTCCAAATCTCGGTGGCCCTTAATCGTACCACGTGTGTAGGGCACAGCGGTGTCAAGCCGTCCTTCATATGGTTTGCCTTGGCGAACGGAGTCACACAGGGGAGGAACTGCTAAAGTCCATTAGGGAAGAAATCAGAGTATGGCTTACTCCACGAAATATGGAAATGGGAACCATGGTGACCGACAATGGGAAGAACATTGTGGCCGTGCTACGACAAGGAAGTGTGAACCATTCGCCCTGCATGGCACACATGTTGAATCTGGTTGTCAAGAAGTTCATCAAGTCTTCACCCCATTTGCAAGACGTCCTGACAATGGCAAGGAAACTGTGCATGCACTTCAGCCACTCATACACCGCCAAGCACACTTTGCTTGAGCTGCAGCGTCAGAACGGTATCCCACAACATAGTCTCATTTGTGACGTTGCCACACGTTGGAATTCCACCCTCCATATGTTGGACTGACTATATGAACAAAGAAAAGCCATCACGGATTTTTTGATGATACAAGCAGATAGGAGTACTCCCCTGTGTAACTTCAATGTGAACGAGTGGCAGCTCATACGTGACACCTGCCGTTTGCTGAGGCCCTTTGAGGAAGCCATATTGTTTGTTAGTCGCTCGAATTACGCCATGAACGAAGTAATTCCACTCCTACATTTACTCCAAAAAACGATTGAAAACATGGCTGGTCACGGCAATGGAGACGTTGCGCCTACATCAGAAGGCTACATGAGTCTTGTGGGGGATGAACTGGAGGAGGATAATGAGGGGCAAAGCGGAGCACATTTTCTCTATTGTGGTTGTTTATGAAACACTCTGGGGCAGATCTGGGCATTGTACGGCCCGCTTGCCACATACGGCCCTTTGATTGGCTCTGAGCGGCCCGCGCTGATTGGGGGACAACTATGCTGCTTAATCTGGGGGACAACTATGCTCCTAATCTGGGTGACATCTATACTGCCTAATCTGGGGGACAACTATGCTCCTTATCTGGGGGACAACTATGCTCCTAATCTGGGGGACGACTAAGCTCCTAATCTGGTGGACATCTATGCTGCCTAATCTGGGGGACAACTATGCTCCTAATCTGGGAGACATCTATGCTGCCTAATCTGGGGGACAACTATGCTCCTAATATGGGGAAAACTGATGCTTCTGGCCTTGGGCCTATAATTTTTTGAAGTTTAGCAGTAGCTAAATACATGCTTAATGCAAATGTCAACATTGATCTTTAAATGTAAGGTGTTATGAAACCCTCTTGGGTACTGCGAATGACTGCTCCAGACTCATTCTGTGTCTTTCACAAACTACTTGCCTCCCTGGTGCCTCAGGCCTTGGGCCTATAATTTTTTGGAGTTTAGCAGTAGCTAAATTCATGCTTAATGCAAATGTAAACATTGATCTTTAAATGTAAGGGGTTATGAAAACCTCTTGGGTACTGCAAATGCATGATCCAGACTTATTCTGTGTCTTTCAGGAACTACTTGCCTCCCTGGTGCCTCTGGCCTTGGGCCTTACATTTTTGGATATTTAGCAGTAGCTAAATACATGCTTAATGCAAATTTCAACAATGATCGCTAAATTCTCGGCGCTCTGCCAGGGCCTTCTCCTACCCCGCCTGGGCCGATCCGAGGACCTCACTAACTAATCCAATCGCTTATAGCGGGCGGTGTGTACAAAGGGCAGGGACTTAATCAACGCCAGCTTATGACCCTCACTTACTGGTAGTTCCTCGTTTTAAGGTTAAATAATTGCAATCCCAGATCCCTATCACGAACTAGTTTCAGCGTGCAACACGCACCTGTCCTTGAAAGATAGAGACGCTAATCCGTTCAGTGGAGCGCTAGTGCGGCCCAGGACATCTGAGGCCATAACACACCTGTTATTGCTCGATCTCGCAATTGATCGGGCAAGGTAAGGGTTTATTAAAGCCTCTTGTGTACTGCTGATGCCTACTCCTGACTGCTCCTGGTGCAATGTATGGGATAATTAAACACTCTTGGGTAGTGTTATTGTTAAATTTACTGATAATTTTATCAGTAATAAAATTGAATTTTGCAGAATGCTAACCATTACACAACGGAACGCTTGTTGCGTGTTATTTTTAATGAAAAAAAATAATATATTTATATGGAGAGGGATTAGCTCTGCTTAATCATTTTTGGCAATTAGAATCCTTTTGTGATCTGATCTTTTGGAGACAGATGCGCTTACACACATGTAATAATTTTTGTAACCAAATTTCAAACATTGTGTGGTTTATTATTTTTGAGAAGAATGTCTTTTGGTGGTCCACCGTCCTGCATTATAGAGTCTTCTGAACTGCTGTATATGCGCTTGTTTTTAAAAAAACAGGTATTTTGTCAGACAATTTCAATAAAATGTTGTGTTTTTTTGGGGTGGATTGTGAAGCTCAGGTTTGTACTGGTGCATCAGCCAACTCCAGGCTGTGTCCTTCAGGCAATATATGGGTTCCTGATGCCACAGAGGTGGGGCCTGGGTCTGGAAATTTCTAATTTTTGGATAGCGGGTGCTACCTATGAGAAATCTTTGTCAAAAATTTCATATATAGTGTTTTTTTTTTTTTTTGGGGGGGGGGGGGGGATTGTGAAGCCCTGGTGTGTAGTGTACTAGTGCATCAGCCAACTCCACGCTGTGCCATTCAGCCACTAAATGGTCTCCTCTTGCTGCCAACACGTCCACGCTGTGCCATTCAGCCACTATATGGTGTCCTCATGCTGCCAACACGTCCACACTGTGCCATTCAGCCACTATATGGTGTCCTCATGCTGCCAACACCTCCACGCTGTGCCATTCAGCGACTATATGGTGTCCTCATGCTGCCAACACCTCCACGCTGTGCCATTCAGACACTATATGGTGTCCTCATGCTGCCAACACCTCCACGCTGTGCCATTCAGCCACTATATGGTGTCCTCATGCTGCCAACACCTCCACGCTGTGCCATTCAGACACTATATGGTGTCCTCATGCTGCCAACACCTCCACACTGTGCCATTCAGCCACTATATGGTTTCCTCATGCTGCCAACACCTCCACGCTGTGCCATTCAGCCACTATATGGTGTCCTCATGCTGCCAACACCTCCACGCTGTGCCATTCAGCCACTATATGGTGTCCTCATGCTGCCAACACCTCCATGCTGTCATTCAGTCACTATATGGTCTCCTGACACTGATGCCACCACCAGGCTGTCATTGTGCTGCTGTGCGGCAGACATTCTAAGAGCTATGCTGGTAATCTGCATGCTATTCTGAATAACAGTATTATTTCACTACCCCAGCACACTCCATATGCGTTTTAGGACACAGCAAAGTGTTCTATACCCCTATAGAGGCTGTATGTAGGCTAGAAATAGCCTTTTTTAATATCGATTCGCCGCAAACAAATTTGGATCGAAACAAACTTTTCGGGAAAATTCGTCTAATTGGCCGAATCAAATTTTTGTAAAGTTCGCTCATCTCTACCTTGCTCTTCTCACAGCTTTTAATGATGTTTCAGATTTCTCTCCCCTGCCACAGTACTTTTTAAGAGCCTTCATCACGGTCATCCCCAAAGACAACAAAGACCCGACTCTTTTTTCCAGCTATCGCCCAATTTCCCTGATCAATACTGATGCGAAACGGTTTGCCAAGTTGATAGCGAATAGGTTATCTGACCTCATGGATTCCTTGATACACCCTGACCAAGCTTGCTCCGTGGTTGGGAAGTCCATGACGATACATTACGGACGTTCTCAGTTATCCACCACACCCTCCGCAACAAAACCCCTCTTTTTTGCTTTCCCTTGATGCGGAGAAAGCTTTTGACACTCTCACAACTAGGCCTGGGATCCCTGATGAATGCTTAGGTTACGGCCTTATACTCACACCCTCAGGCCCAAATCAGGATTTTATGTCAAGACAGGAGGCCTCGCATTATATGCATTTTCTTTCATTACTGAAAAGCATAGCAGCAAAATTAACACATTTTTTAAATATCAGAAAGAAGCAAAAAACTTAGTGGCGAATCTATATTAAAAAAGGCTATTTCTAGATTACATACAGCCTCTATAGGGGTATAGAACACTTTGCTGTGTTCTAAAACGCATATAGAGTGTGCTGGGGAAGTGAAATAATACTGTTATTCAGAATAACATGCAGAATCACTGCCGCACAGCAGCACAATGACAGAGCCTGGTGGTGGCATCAGTGTCAGGAGACCATATAGTGACTGAATGACATAGCGTGGAGGTGTTGGCAGCATGAGGAGACCACATAGCATCTGAATGGCACAGCGTGGAGGTGTTGGCAGCATAAGGACAACATATAGTGGCTGAATGACACAGCTTGGATGAGGCTGAAGCATGGAGGACACCATATAGTGGCTGAATGACACAGCGTGGAGGTGTTGGCAGCATGAGGACACCATATAGTGGCTGAATGACACAGCGTGGAGGTGTTGGCAGCATGAGGACACCATATAGTGGCTTAATGACACAGCATGGACATGTTGGCAGCATGAGAAGACCATATAGTGTCTGAATGACACAGCATGGAGGTGTCGGCAGCATGAGGAGACCATATAGTGGCTGAATGGCACAGCGTGGAGGTGTTGGCAGCATGAGGAGACCATATAGTGGATGAATGGCACAGCGTGGAGGTGTTGGCAGCATGAGGAGACCATATAGTGGATGAATGGCACAGCCCGGAGTTGCCAGCAGCATGAGTAGGCACTAGGCCTTCACAATCCCTAAAATTAAAAGATTAATTAAGAAATTTAAACCGAAGATTTTGGATAGCGGGTGCTACCTATGAGAAAATTTAAAATTCCCAGACCCAGGCCCCACAGCAGCATCAGTAAACCATATATTGCCTGAATGACACAGCCTGGAGTTGGCTGATGCACGAGTACACAGCAGGGCTTCACAATTCCGCCCAAAAAACAACACAATTTTTGAAATTTTTGAAAAAGATTTTGGATAGTGGGTGCTACCTATGAGAAAATTTGAAATTACCAGACCCAGGCCCAGCAGCGCCATCATTTTTTTATTTGAAAATTAAAACAAACTTTGAGTGTCCCGGACCCCATCGTGTGGGTACGAAGGACCAAATCCAACAAGCCCCCACAGCAACATCAGTAAAGCATATATTGCCTGCATGACACAGCCTGGAGTTGGCTGATGCACGAGTACACAGCAGGGCTTCACAATCCCCCCCAAAAAACACAACAATTTTATAAATTTTAAAAAAAGATTTTGGATAGAGGGTGCTACCTATGAGAAAATTTGAAATTCCCAGACCCAGGCCCAGCAGCGCCATCATTTTTTGATTTGAAATTTAAAACAACCTTTGCGTGTCCCGGACTCCAGCGTGTGGGTACGTAGGACCAAATCCAACAAGCCCCCACAAGGCTCATGTGGCCGTGAGATGTAGGCGCAACGTCTCCATTGCCCTGACCAGCCATTGTTTCCAAGACTTCTCGCCATGGCAAACCATGTGAAGAACAGCGTGACCCCACCGTGACCTGCACACATGGTATGCTGAAGGGCCACTGAGACTTTTCCGGGCAGTGGAGGCTTAAGACACAGTGGAGGATGTGGAGGCGGAGTAGCACACTGTCACAGGACCAACGGGCTGACAGAGTGTAGCAGGAAGCAGTATTGAGTACACACCAGGGCTTCAGAATCCCAAAGAAAAAACAACCATTTTAAAAAAATGTTAAGAATATTTAGGACAGCGGGTGCTACCTATATATTGCCTGAATGACACAGCCTGTAGTTGGCTGATGCATGAGTACACACTAGGGCTTCACAATCCCCCCAAAAAACACAACAATTGTAGAAATTTCTGAAGACGACTTTTGGATAGCGGGTGCTACCTATGAGAAAATTTGAAATTCCCAGACCCAGGTGAAGTTACTAATTGGGCCAGGCGCCAATCAGCGGCGCACTGGCCCTTTAAATCGCAGAGAGCCGGCGCATGTGCGCCCTAGGGAGCGGGGCCACGTGCGCCGGGACTGGACAAACGGGGAACAGGTCGGGTAAGCAGGCTGGGGTGCGAACCGCGAGCGGGCGCGTCCCGCATCGCGGGTCGCATCCCCGCCAGAGACACTAGGCAGCGCTCCCGGTCAGCGGGTCTGACCGGGACGCTGCGAGCAGGTAAACGCTGCGAGCACTCTGGGGAGGAGCGAGGACCCGGAGCGATCGGCGTAACAATATCCAAGAGTCCACAAGACTCTATAATGCAGGACAGTGGACCTGGTCTTCTATAAAATAATTTTTTTATGAAATAAAGAAGCAGAGTTCATCCCTCTCCGTATGTTTTTGGAAAATTTTACTTAAAAAATCACACGCAACAAGCATTCAATAGTGTAATGGTTATTATTCTGGAAAATTCAAGTTTATTACAGTGATAATTATCAGAAAATTTGAAAAAAAAAACACTACCCAAGAGTGTTTAATAACCCCATACATTGCACCATAAATGTTGAAATTTAAATTAAGCATGTATGTATGTATTTCAAAAATCCTAAAATTAAAGGCCCAAGCCCAGAAGCATCATGAAGTCAAGGAGCAGTCAGGAGTAGGCATCAGCAGTACCCAAGAGGCTTTAATTACCCCTTACATTGCACGATCAATTGCGAGATCGAGCAATAATAGGTGTGTTATGCCCTCAGATGTCAGGGGTGCCCTTTGTCGTCCCAGTTATATGTACTTTGTATGGAGCACTTACTTGTGGACATTAGAAATAACCCTGATATTCAAGGTATGAACACGCCCTCAGGACATAAGTGCTCGGCTTTCTATATGATCTCTTATTCTTTTCCTCTCCTTTGAGGACTCTCCGTTCCCTTCTATCGACAATACAGCGTTTTTCCACTTTCAGTAATTATAAGCTTAACCCGTGCAAATGTGAAGCCTTAAAGGGGTATTCCGCCCCTAGACATCTTATCCCCTATCCAAAGGATAGGGGATAAGATGTCAGATCACCGCGGTCCCGCTGCTGGGGACCCCTCGGATCGCTCTGTGCGTAATGACGGGCGATACGGGGGACGGAGCAGCGTGATGTCATGGCGCCGCCCCTCGTGACATCACGGCCCGTCCCCTTAACGCAAGTCTATGGGAGGGGGCGTGACGACCGCCACGCCCCCTACCATAGACTTGTATTGAAAGGGGCGGGCCGTGACATCACGAGGGGCGGAGCCGTGACATCACGATGCTCCGGTCCCTGTACCGCCCATCATTACGTGCAGAGCAAACTTGCTCTGTGCTGTAATGATAGCGCTGTGCCGCAACGGGGATCCCAGGGGTCTCCAGCAGCGGGACCGCGGCGATCTGACATCTTATCCCCTATCCTTTGGATAAGATGTCTAGGGGCTGAATACCCCTTTAACCATCACTCTTCCCCCTGACATGCTTCGAACCGTGAATTCTAATTTCCCTTTCAATTGGCAGTTTAATTCTCTGAAATATTTGGGTGTACAAGTTAACTCTCAACTAAGCAATACTTTTTAACTTAAATTTCCCCCCTCTACTCCAAACCCTTAATGCAGACTTGGCTCGATGGGAGCGCAGAGACTTTGACACTTCTCCTGGCTAGGACAAATCAATATTATTAAAATTAATGTTCTCCCTCCCTTGCTTTATTTTTTCTCCTGTATTCCATTACATCTGCCATGCTCCTTTTTCTAGGGTCTCTCTGCGCTCCTTTTGGGCTTTGTATGGGCCAATGACCGCTCCCGAATTGCCCAAAGTGTCCTCATAAGGCGAGAATTGGAAGAGTGTTTAGCTCTCCTGGGTTGCTCGTCTTATTACCTAGCTTCTATTTTAAATAGGGTCCTTGATAGCTTTCACAAATCTGAATCCAATCAATGGGTCCAACTCAAAAGTGCGAGCTCTTCCATGGATCCTCACTCTCTTCTGTGGTTACCCAAGATAACTATCCCTAAAACAGGTTTGTGACTCCCTGCCTCCTGTAATGTCTTCCATTGCCCATTCCAGGTTCTCCTATTTAAAACGCACTGAACCTGATGGTCCACTGACACCTTTATTTGGCAATATTTCCTTTCCTCCAGCTTATTCCTCTGCCTCTTTTCTGGGCAGCGGCAGAACACATGGGATGCCCTTTCTCTCGATTTTTGACTTCTACGGACCTCAAATCCCTTGACATGATCCTCCCCAATGAAACTCATTCATTGATCTCCACTCTCCAATATGCCCAGCTATGCCATTTTTATGACTCTTCTAAGACCACTCTTCGATTATACCGTGCACTCACACCGTTTGAATCCTTGTGCCTCCAGGTCGCTAGTATCACGTCCAATCAGCTCTCTTTATGGTTTATTCTTAGATACCTTTAGCATATACCCCCTTCCGCCAACTTTAGCTGGACCGACATGACATGAGCTCCAGTGGATTGAGCCTAATCTGGTATATCTCTCTTTTGATGACCCGTAACTGGGAGAAACGCGTAGAGAGGATGATTATCTGGAACATCAATAAACTTGAGTATCCGTTCTTATCTATTGTTTTGGTATATTGGTGATATGCCCATTTCGGATGTGATAGAGGTTTTTCCGCAAAGGTAAAGCGGGGGCCTCTAGATACAGGTGACAACTACATGTTTATCTTGTTGCACTGTATATGTATGTACTTTTTTCAGAAGGAATATTGGACTTTTATTTATCAAATGTGTTAAACTATGGTTCCTATGCATGGTACGTTGAGGTACATGATTATTGTTATGCTTAGAGATGGCATTACATATGATAGGCATGTGGATTTGATACATCTAAGAGACAGCATTGACATGCGATCTGAATTCTGGTGGTAATTTATGTGACTACTATATGTCACAATACCTTAACTCTATTATTCTCCACCTTGTGTACCTGGACCCCATCATTTTTTCACCTGTAATAATACCACATCCCGCCCCCCTTACATCCCTACAATATGTGCCATGACTCACACTGACTTACATCATTTACCCATGGTTTCTAATAATGCCTATCCACTTTTGAGATGATTATTATAGGAATTTTCCCGAGCAGTAAGTCAGCCTTTTATCAGTAGTGAGTTAGCTAGTGTAGGGGAATAGTAGCAGAGCAAGGCAGGTTTCAGTGCGGGACCGTCCTTTTCAGGACATCAATTCCGGTTAGGCATAAGTCCTAGAGCAGTTATAGTGTCAGGTCCCTCCAACTCTGTTTTCCCGCCCCGAGTCATGGGGTATAGGGCTCAATAGAATTTATAATCATGGATACTCTCTATATGGTATCAATTTCATATGTAATATTTGTGGCAATCTGATATCTGTGGTTTTATATCTTTAGCACATGCTGTGTTATATGCTTCATCAGTCGTGGTATCTTTTATGAGCCTGGTGCTCAATCACTGTATGTGTTTGCTGTGTTGTTTTTGTTTTCTTTTTGGTTGGCTCTTTGAGCATTATAGAAACCTATTTTGGTTAAGTAATAGAATTGATTTTAGGTCCTATTCTGTAATTTGATAGTTTCTGGACACGCTACAATTTCTGTGATTCACACCCTTCCTTTCCGCCTTAGTTGGGAGAGATAGTTGGATCATGCTTTTATAGAGGATTCATTGATATCGTGCAAAGTACAGGAGACGAATAAAAAATTGTTGACCAGGTGGTATAGAGTCCCAGCCCTTCTTTCTCGCTTTTATCTCTCCTTACCGGATGTGTGCTGGCCATGTGGGGCCCCTGGTGGCTCCATCCAACATATCTGGCTGACGTGTCCGATCCTCACCCCATTCTGGACCCAGGTCTTAAACGTAATACATAGACTGACTCATGTTTGCCTGCCCCTGGACCCGAAACCCCTCTTACTCTCCATTCTCCCTCCGCTCTGTCACGATGGTCTGGCTCCCTTCTTCGCTTTCTTCTTCTAGCTGCCAGGACAGTAATACCGAGATTATGGAGAGCTACTCTCCCTTTTACCCTTTCATCGTGGTTCAGGAAATAGCTCACCTACATAAAATGGAGGAACTCCTAGCTGATTCCAGATGCTGTATAGACAAACACTATAGGATCTGGTCACCATGGCTTGAGTTTCTTTCTTCGTCTGATTTTAGAGACCTCCACTCCCAAACTTCTCCTCAAACTCTCTAGGTCATCTCATTTAGATATACTCCCCTGAGGTTTCAATCTCTACCCTACCCTACCCTAGATTATACGCCCTCTTCTGCAGCTCGAGTGGTCACGATTGATCCTTGTGGTAAGTTGTTTCTCGGTTCAATTTGCTACTCCCTTTTTCTTTTCCTCCCTTACTCTTTCCCCTCTGTTCTAGTTATCCTTTGTATTCTCTTTCTTTTTCTCCTATGGTCTATACCTTTCTTTCCTTCTCTTTCCCTCCTCTTTTTCTAGTTAATCTTTTGTCCCCATGACTCTCTCCATGTGTATCAGCACTTTTGTTGTATTTTGGTATGTCGATTGACTATATTCCAATAGTTTTCTGTATGTGCTGACCTATATATGCCTTTGATTTATTGGTCGTGGTTGGCAACTATTTTTGTTGTTATTATTATTCATATGCCTTAAATAAAAACTTTATTTAAAAAAACAAAAACAAAAAAAAACTTACTGTTAACCCCCTTAACGACGCAGGACGTAAATGTATGTCCTGGTGAGGTGGTACTTAAAGGGGTATTCCAGGCAAAAACTTTTTTATATATATCAACTGGCTCCAGAAAGTTCAACAGATTTGTAAATTACTTCTATTTAAACATTTTAATCCTTTCAGTACTTATGAGCTTCTGAAGTTAAGGTTGTTCTTTTCTGTCTAAGTGCTCTCTGATGACACCTGTCTTGGGAAACGCCCAGTTTAGAAGTGGTTTGCTATGGGGATTTGCTTCTAAACTGGTCGTTTCCTGAGACAGGTGTCATCAGAGAGCACTTAGACAGAAAAGAACAACCTTAACTTCAGAAGCTCATAAGTACTGAAAGGATTAAGATTTTTTAATAGAAGTAATTTACAAATCTGTTTAACTTTCTGGAGCCAGTTGATATATATAAAAAAGTTTTTGCCTGGAATACCCCTTTATCGCACCAGGACGTACATTTACGTCCTAAGCATAACCGTGAGCATCGGAGCGGTGCCCGGATCATGCGCGGCAGGTCCCGGCTGATGATCGCAGCCAGGGACCGGCCCGTAATGGCGGACATCCGCGATCCCGCGGATGTCTGCCATTAACCTCTCAGATGCTGTGATCAATACATATCAGGGAATCTGCAGCATCGCGGTCATTAAAATGGATGATCGGATTGCCCGCAGCGCTGCCGCGGCGATCCGATCGTCCAGTGCGCAGACGGAGGACCCTCACCTGGCTCCGCTGCCTTCCCAGCGTCTTCTGCTCTGATCTGCCTTCCCGCAGACCAGAGCAGAAGATGACCGATAATGCTGATCATTGCTATGTCCTATACATAGCACTAAACAGGATTGGCAATCAAATGACTATGGGGACTATTAAAGTGTAAAAATAAAAGTAAAAAACTAAAGTAAAAAAAAAGTGAAAACCCCCCTCCCCCAATAAAAATGTAAATTGTCCCATTTGCCCTATTTCACCCCCAAAAAGGGCTAAAAAATATATTTTATATACATATTTGGTATCGCCGCGTGCGTAAATATCTGAAATATTAAAATAAAATGTTAATGATACCGTACGGTGAACGGCAAAAAAAAAAGTCTAAAATAGCTTCTTTTTTTATAACATTTTATTCCCCCAAAAATGTATAAAAAATGGATTAAAAGTTTTATATAAGCTAATATGGTATCAATAAAAGTACAGAACATGGCGCAAAAAATGAGCCCTCATACCGCCGCCGCAACCATAATAGAAAAGTATGTTATCATGGGTATCATTTTAATCGTACTGACCCAAAGAATAAAGAACACATGTTATTTTTACCAGAAATTGTACGGCGTGAAAACGAAACCTTCCAAAATTAGCAAAATTGCGGTTTTCTTTTTTATTCTCACCACACAAATAGTATTTTTTTTGTTGCGCCATACATTTTATAGTAAAGTGAGTGATGGCATTACAACGGACAACTGGTCACGCAAAAAACAAGCTATGATTTTTTGAAGGCGAGGAGGAAAAAATGAAAACGTAAAAATAAAATTGTCTGCGACCTTAAGGCCCAAATGGGCTGAGTCCTCATCTGACACCTCTTAGCCCAAACCTCCAACCTATCCAGATTCATTTGTAATAGTACATAGTTACATAGTATAGTTGAAAAAAAGACATATCCATCAAGTTCAACCAAGGAATTGAAGGGAAGGGGTAATGTTGGATGAAGGGGAAGGGATGCGATTATATTTCTGCATAAGCATTAATGTTATTTTGTTCTAGGAATACATCTAACCCTGTTTTAAAGCTTTCAACTGTTTCTGCTGTGACCAGTTCCTGAGGTAGACTGTTCCATAAATTCACAATCCTTATGGTAAAGAAGGCATGCCGCCCCTTTAACCTGTTGGGGACGAAGGGCGTATGCATACGCCCTTGCGTCCTGGTACTTAAAGGGGTACTCCGGTGAAAACCTTTTTTCTTTTAAATCAACTGGTGGCAGAAAGTTAAACATATTTGTAAATGACTTCTATTAAAAAATCTTTATCCTTCCTATACTTATTAGCTGCTGAATACTACAGAGGAAATTCTTTTCTTTTTGGAATGCTCTCTGATGACATCACGAGCACAGTTCTCTCTGCTGACGTTATTATAATAATAATAACGCTTTATTTATTGTTGTCCTTAGTGGGATTTGAACCCAAGTCCCCAGCACTGCAAGGCAGCAGTGCTAACCACTGAGCCACCAAGCTGCCCTTATACAGATTCTATTGCACACCCTCATTGCATGTGGATATATATATATAGCCCGGAATACCTGTGGAGACTAAGTCCCTGCGCATGTGAAATCGCGCAGCTCTGATATAGGAAGCAGGATCGGCTGTTGAGACGAGTACTCCCCCAACAGTGACATCACAATAGGAGGTTATTTAAACCCCTGAATTGGCGTTCCTTGCTTAGTGCCCTAAAACCTCTTGACAAAGTCGTGTATAACGGCGAAACATGTCGAGGGGGGCCGCGAGTAGGTTTTAAAATACAGTGTACGCTCTTCCCTCATAGTGTGCATACTGCAGATGCACACGGATAGATTGAGATACAGTGATGCCAGAATGGCACTCAAATGACTAGTACCATGGGAAGAGAGATATGCTGATACTTTTAACCCATTAATTCTTTTGGTGTTTTTGTATTAATAAAGATTATAGCATTTTAAATATATGGGAAATATAGGGGATTAGTGGATCACCTCTTTTGGTGATTTTTTTGGTCAATTGGTTTAAAACAACCCTCCATATATTGGTCCTTAATTGGATTAGCCATGCTGCCCTTAGCATACATCTGCTATGCATGGTTGCTAAAATGGACAGAGATGTCAGCAGAGAGCACTGTGCTCGTGATGTCATCAGTGTTCCAAAAAGAAAGGAATTTCCTCTGTAGCATTCAGCAGCTAATAAGTACTGGAAGGATTACGATTTTTTAATAGAAGTAATTTACAAATATGTTTAACTTTCTGCCACCAGTTGATTTAAAAGAAAAAAGGTTTTCACCGGAGTACCCCTTTAAGGACCACTTTATCGATCAGCAGGCACCCCGTGCAAATGCCCAGGGGGGTCATCAGACCCCCCTCCCCATGTCGCCAATCGGCGCAAATCGTAAGTGAATTCGCCAATTCCGGGTCATACGCGATTTATGGTGAATATAAGGGGGATCGCGGTTGTCAGGTGACAGGGGTGCCACCCCTCCTATCCCTGCTATTGGTCGTCAGAAGTGAAATCCACTTACCATCCTGAGGCAGCAGGTGACGGTGATCGGCGGGCGGCTATGTCGTGCGGAAGAAGAGGACGGCTCCCTGGATCCTACGAAAGTCGGTAAGTTTCCGTAGTGGTCTCTAACCTGTAGCCCTCCAGATGTTGAAAAACTACAACTCCCAGCATGCCCAGACAGCTGTTTGGGCATGCTGGAATATGTAGTTTTGCAACAGCTGAAGGGCTACAGTTTGAGACCACTATACAGTGGTCTCTAAACTGTATCCTTCCAGATCTTGCAAAACTACAACTCCTAGCATGCCCAAACAGCTGTTTGCTGTCTGGGCATGCTGGGATTTGTAGTTTTGCAACATCTGGAGGATCACAGTTTGGAGCTCACTGTGCAGTGGTCTATAAAGTGTAGCCCTCCAGATGTTGCAAAACTGCAAATCCCAACATGCCCAAACAGCAAACAGCTGTCTCGGCATGCTGGGAGTTGTAGTTGCGTACCTCCAGCTGTTTCATAACTACATCTCCCAGCATGCCCTTCAGCAATCAGTACATGCTGGGAGTTGTAGTTTTGCAACAGCTGGAGGCACACTGGTTGGAAAATACTGAGTTAGGTAACAGAACCTAACTGAAGGTTTTCCAACCAGTGTGCCTCCAGCTGTTGCAAAAGTACAACTCCCAGCATGCACGGTCTTTCAGTACACGCTGGGAGTTGTAATTTTGAAACAGCTGGAGATTTGCCCCCCCATGTGAATGTACAGGGTACATTCACAGAGGCAGATTTACAGTATGTTTCCTGCTTCAAGTTTGGGCTGCGGCAAATTTTTCGCCGCAGCTCAAACTATTAGCGGGAAACTCACCGTAACACCAGTGCGAATGTACCCTAAAAACACTACACTACATAAACATCCCCTTACAGTGCCCCCCCCCCCCCTCAGTAAAAATGAAAAACATATTGTAAGGCAGTATTTCCAAAACGGAGCCTCCAGCTGTTGCAAAACAACAACTACCAGCATTTCTGGACAGCCACTGACTGTCCAGGCATGCCGGGAGTTTAGCAACAGCTGTAGGCACCCTGTTTGGGAATCACTGGCGTAGAATACCCCTATGTCCACCCCTATGCAATCCCTAATTTAGTCCTCAAATGCGCATGGCGCTCTCTCATTTCGTAGCAATGTCGTATTTCAAGGAAACAGTTTAGGGCCACATGTGGGGTATTTCCGTAATCGGGAGAAATTGCACTACAAATTTTGGGGGGCTTTTTCTCCTTTTACCCCTTATGAAAAGGAAAAGTTGGGGGCTACAACAGCCTGTTAGTGTAAAAAAATAAAAAAATGTTACACTAACATGCTGGTGTTGCCCATACTTTTTATTCTCACAAGCAGTAAAAGGAAAAAAAAGACCCCAGAATCTTTAACGAAATTTCTCCATTAGTACAGAAATACTCCATATGTGGGTGTAAAATGCTCTGTGGGTGCACAACAAGGCTCAGGAATGAGAGCGCACCATGTACATTTGAGGCCTAAATTGGTGATTTGCACAGGGGTGGCTGATTTTACAGCGGTTATGACATAAACGCAAAAACATAAATGTGTTCTGACATAAACGGAAAAACATGTAACCCCATTTTGGAAACTACACCACTCACGGAACGTGACAATGGGTATAGTGAGCCTTAACACCCCACAGGTGTTTGATGAATTTTCATAAAATTTGGAGGGGAAAACGAAAAAAATTCAATTTTCACCAGAATGCTGGTGTTACCCTAAATTTTTCATTTTCACAAGGGAAAATAGGGAAAAAAGCCCCCCAAAATTTGTAACCCCATTTCTTCTGAGTAAGAAAATTCCCCATATGTGGATGTAAAGTGCTCTGCGGGCGAACTACAATGCTCAGAACAGAAGGAGCACCATTGGGATTTTGCAGAGAAAATTTGTCCGGAATTGAAGGCCACGTGTGTTTACAAAGACCCCATAGTGCCAGAACAATGGACCCCCCCCCATATGTGACCCCATTTTGGAAACTACACCCCTCATGTAATGTATTAAGGGGTGCAGTGAGCATTTACACCCCACAGATGTTTGACAGATTTTTGGAACAGTGGTCCGTGAAAATGAAAAATACCGCACTGTTCCAAAGATCTGTCAAACGCCAGTGGGGTGTAAAACCATTGATCAATGTAAAAGATCAGTGTGTGCAGTGTTAAAGCTATAACATTGTAAAAAAAAATAAAAGTGAAAAAAAAAAAAGATAATTTAACCCCTTCCCTAAGAAAAGTTTGAATCACCCCCCTTTTCCCATAAAAAAAACTGTAAATAAAAACAAACATATATGGTATCGCCGTGTGCGAAAATGTCCGACTTATAAAAAATATTTCATTAATTAAACCGCACGGTCAATGGCGTATGCACAAAAAAATGCCAAAGTCCAAAATAGCGTATTTTTGGTCACTTTTTAATTCATGAAAAAATGAATAAAACGCAATCAAAAAGTCCGATCAATACAAAAATGGTACCGCTAAAAACTTCAGATCACTGCGCAAAAAATTAGCCCTCACACCACCCCATACGTGGAAAAATAAAAAGTTATAGGGGTCAGAAAATGACAATTTTAAAACGTATAAATTTTCCTGCATGAAGTTATGATTTTTTTCAGAAGTAAGACAAAATCAAACCTATTATAGTAGGGTATCATTTTAATCGTATAGACCTACAGAATAAGGAGAAGGTGTAATTTTTACCAAAAAATCTACGGTGTAGAAACAGAAGCCCCCAAAAATTACAATTGCCGGGAGTGGCACGAAATAGCTATTACCAACATGCTCCTTACCTGGTCCTGCGTGGCTTAAAGATCTGCCCGGCGGTCCCGCTGCTGTAGAGCCCTCCGAAATAAAGTTGATTTGAAAGAAGACGCATGAGTGCCCCTTCAGTTTCTTTCTCTTTGTGGATGCTGCTACTGTTTTCTTCTGTTGAGGGAGAGCACCACAGGACACTTTCAAGACTAACACCCATAACCTATGCTGATCGCCTGCACCGTGTGTATTGCCGAAGTCTGATGCTCAATTCACCTGTGCCGGCAGCTTTTTCTTTCTGCAGTGATGGTACATATTGGCACCAATGACAAAGTAAGAGGTAGGTGGAGTTCCTAAAAAATGATTTCAGGGACTTAGGCCGCAAGCTTAAGGCAAGGACCTCCAAGGTAATATTTTCTGAAATATTACCTGTACCACGAGCCGCACCAGAGAGGCAGCGGGAGATCAGGGAGGTAAACAAGTGGCTCAGAAGCTGGTGTAGGAAGGAGGGGTTTGGGTTCATGGAGAACTGGGCTGACTTTGCTGTCTGTTACCGACTCTACCGTAGGGACGGGCTGCACCTCAATGGGGAGGGTGCAGTTGTGCTCGGGGAGAAGATGGCTAGAAGGGTGGAGGAGTGTTTAAACTAGGGACTGGGGGGGAGGGAACCTATAACATAGAGGGGGAAGACAGTGTAGATAGAGAGGGGGGACTTAGTAATGTACCTGGGGGTGGAGCTGAGGGAGGGGGGTTAGAATAGTTAATAGGGATAGGCTTCATAGGAAGAAACAACATACACCACTGAATTGCATGATGAATAATGCCAGAAGTCTGACCAATAAAACTGACGAACTGGAGTCGTTGATGTCTGAGGAAAATTATGACATAGCGGGTATAACAGAGACTTGGTTGGATGATAGCTGTGACTGGGCTGTCAACATACAGGGTTATAGTCTATTCAGGAAGGATCGGACAAAACAGAAAAGGGGGAGGAGTTTGTATGTGAAATAAAGTCTGAAGACCGCACTGCGGGAGGACATATGGGAGGGAGACGATAATGTGGAGGCATTATTGGTAGAAATATATGGAGATTAAAAAAAAAATTCTGGTAGGGGTTTGTTATAAGCCCCCAAACATAATGGAAGAGACAGAAGATCAATTACTGACTATTACTGACTATAACTAAAGACAATTATCTGTCCCAAATGGTGCAGAGCCCGACCAGACGGGGCGCCCTACGAGACTTAATATTAACCAACAGACCTGACAGAGTAACTAATGTGCAGGTAAAAGGACACCTGGGAAATAGTGATCATAATATAATACATTATAACTTATTCTTCAATAAGGGAATCTCTCGAGGGGCCACTAAAACAATGAACTTTAGGAAGGCAAAGTTTGATCAGCTCAGAGAAGTACTTAACAATATAAAATGGGATATTGTCCTCAAAAACAAGAATACCGACACTAAATGGGAGACTTTTAAAGATATCTTAAATTATCACTGTAATAAATATATACCTTATGGGAATAAAAGTCAGAAATAAAAAAAATAAAAACAATATGGATGAATAAAAACATTAAAGCGGCAATAAAGGACAAAAATAAAGCATTTAAAATACTAAAACAGGACAGCAGTGAATAAGCATTAAAAAGCAATAGAGAAAAATGTAAAATATGTAAAAAACAGATAAAAGCCGCAAAAAGAGACAGAAAGACTCCTTGCCAAAGAGAGTAAAACTAACCCCAAAATGTTCTTTAACTACATAAATAGCAAAAAGGTCAAAAATGAAAGTGTGGGCCCCTTAAAAAATGATTAAGAAGAAATGATAAATGGGGATCAGGAAAAAGCAAATATAGTAAACAAATTCTTCTCCACTGTGTTCACAGAGGAAAATGAAATGTCAGGTGAAATACAGTGTGATAAGGTAAACTCTCCAGTACAGGTCACCTGTCTAACCCAGGAAGAAGTACAGCGACACCTACAAAAAATCTAAAACAGACAAATCACCAGGTCCAGATGGCATTCACCCCCGTGTTCTAAAGGAATTAAGTAATGTTATAGACAGACCCATATTTAATATTCCGGGACTCTATAGTAACAGGGACTGTTCCCCAGGACTGGCGCATAGCATATGTGGTACCAATATTTAAAAGGGAACAAAAGGTGACCCAGGGAATTATAGGCCTGTTAGTTTAACCTCCGTAGTATGTAAATAGTTTGAGGGTTTTCTAAGAGATGCTATTTTGGAGTATCGTCTTCATGTAGAGTAGAAACAACTGGCACTACCTGTTTTCTATGCTTTCATATGATTAAACCACAACTGATGGCCAGGGGTCCCATGGCTGGACTTGCACATCAAAGGAATAGGCGGAGCTGACCTCAGAAAGATCCAACAATGTCCATAGAACACAATTCACATAGAAGAAAGAGATCGCACTCACCAATCCTGAGCAATTGTGCTTTATTTCGTGGGGGTGGGCGGAGTTAGCTGTCGCTGTGTCCGGATCGCACGTCTCGAGCGGGGGGTGGGCGGAGTTAGCTGTCGCTGTGTCCGGATCGCACGTCTCGAGCGGTGGGATTTATCGGAGAACTGTTTCGGCTGTCGAGACCC
This sequence comes from Hyla sarda, assembly GCF_029499605.1. Classification (NCBI taxonomy): domain Eukaryota; kingdom Metazoa; phylum Chordata; class Amphibia; order Anura; family Hylidae; genus Hyla; species Hyla sarda. Next base: position 120,581,816 of record NC_079193.1, on the reverse strand, counting down.
TTGTGGACCTAGAATTTTACTAGGTTAAATATTATATTATTTTTCTTACCTGTTGGATGTCCGTAGCAGCTAAGTCCACAGTTGCCGCGCAACAGGAGACGCGGTCGCGCCGCTGGTGTCATCACTCCCCCTGAACCAATGACTTGTTCTCGTTTGGAGAAGGGAGGAGTGGGGGCTCGTTGTGGGGAGATCGCGTCTCTCCGGCATGACGCGTGAACGAGGAGGACCAAGCCGCAGACGTAATCACAGGTAAGTTCTACCTATTGGTTGAACTAAATTGGATGGTCAGGTGAAGTAATTACCGGAGAAAGGTTTTTGTAGATATAAGGAGCAGACTGCCATTCTGAAAGCAGAATCAGAAGATGCACTTGTAACGCGAAACACGTGTCGTTCCTTCACCTGCCTTTTGAAGATGTAACCCCTGTTCACTGCACGAAATAAAGCACGATTGCTCAGGATTGGTGAGTGTGATCTCTTTCTTCTATGTGAATTGTGTTGTATTTTGGAGTATCTTAATAAAAATAAACGTATGACCCCATATCAGCATGGCTTTATGAGGGATCGATCCTGTCAAACTAACCTGATCAGTTTCTATGAGGAGGTGAGCTCCAGACTGGACCAGGAGCAATCGCTGGATGTCGTATATCTGGATTTTTCCAAAGCATTTGATAAGGTGCCTCATAAAAGGTTGGTGCATAAAATGAAAAGGATGGGGCTAGGGGAGAATGTGTGTAAGTGGCTATGTAACTGGCTCAGTGATAGGAAACAAAGGGTGGTTATTAATGGCACTTATTCCGATTGGGTGACTGTTACTAGTGGGGTACCACAGGGGTCAGTCTTGGGTCCTGTTCTGTTTAATATATTTATTAATGACCTTGTAGAGGGGCTGAATAGTAAAGTAACAATCTTTGCAGATGATCCTAAACTCTGTAAAGCGGTAAACACTATAGAGGACAGTGCACTGTTACAAATGGATCTGGATAGATTGGAGTTTTGGGCTGGGAAATGGCAAATGAGGTTCAACACTGATAAATGTAAGGTAATGCACATGGGGAGGAAAAATCCGGGCTGGGGTTATATATTAAATGGGAGAACACTTGGGACGACTGACATGGAAAAGTACTTAGGAGTCTTAGTTAACAGTAAATTTAGTTGTAGTGACCAGTGTCAGGCAGCTGCTGCCAAGGCTAATAAAATAATGGGGTGCATCAATAGGGGCATAGATGCCCACGACAAGGAAATAATTCTACCGCTGTACAAATCACTAGTCAGACCACACATTGAATACTGTGTACAGTACTGGGCACCAGTGTACAAGAAAGATGTAGAGGAGCTGGAAAGGGTTCAAAGACGGGCAACCAGAGTAATACGGGGAATGGGAGGACTACAGTACCCAGAAAGATTATCAGAATTAGGGTTATTTCGTTTAGAAAAAAAGAAGGCTTAGGGGAGACCAAATAACTATGTATAAATATATCAGGGGACAGTACAGAGATCTCTCCCATGATCTATTTATACCCAGGACTGTATCTATAACAAGGGGGCATCCTCTACGTTTAGAGGAAAGAAGGTTTCTACACCAGCACAGACGGGGATTCTTTACCGTAAGAGCAGTGAGACTGTGGAATTCTCTGTCTGAGGAGGTGGTCATGGTGAACTCTGTAAAAGAGTTCAAAACGGGTCTGGGTGCATTTTTGGAGAATAACAACATTGCTGGTTATGTATACTAGATTTATAAGGACAGAACATTGATCCAGGGATTCATTCTGACTGCCATATTTGGAGTCGGAAAGGAATTTTTACCTCTAGTATAAGGGTTTTTTGCTTTCCTCTGGATCAACTCAGTAGGGACTCATTAGGGATATAGGTTGAACTTGATGGACTCTGGACTTTTTTCAACCTCATGAACTATGTTACTGTGTTACTGATAACCAGAGACCAATAATAGTAAGAATTATTGACCACCACTCTCTGGGTACGATCCTTAAACAAGTTTTCAATCAATTTACAAACTAAAATTTCTAAACCCAAAGACCTTAACTTACCTATCAGACGTCTATGAGGGACAGTATCAAACGCTTTTACAAAATCCAAAACTACACTATATCCACAGCTATCCCTCTGTCAAGGCTTCTAATCTCATCTTCATAAAAGCAAATTAGATTAGTATGACAACTTCTATCCTTAGTAAACCCATGCTGGCTATCACTTATAATACTACACTGCTCAAAAAAATAAAGGGAACACTTAAGCAGCACAATGTAACTCCAAGTCAATCACACTTCTGTGAAATCACACTGTCCACTCAGGAAGCAACACTGATTGACAATCAATTTCACATGCTGTTGTGCAAATGGAATAGACAACAGGTGGAAATTAGCAAGACACCACCAATATAGGAGTGTTATATGCTTCCTGGCTGATGTTTTGGTCACTTTTGAATGCTGGCGGTGCTTAGTGGTAGCATGAGACGGAGTCTACAACCCACACAAGTGGCTCAAGTAGTGCAGCTCATCCAGGATGGCACATCAATGCGAGCTGTGGAAAGAAGGTTTGCTGTGTCTGTCAGCATAATGTCCAGAGCATGAAGGTGCTACCAGGAGACAGGCCAGTACATCAGGAGACGTGGAGGAGGCCATGAGAGGGCAACAACCCAGCTGCAGGACCAGCTACCTCTGCCTTTGTGCAAGGAGTAGCACTGCCAGAGCCCTGCAAAATGACCTCCAGCAGGGTACAAATGTGCATGTGTCCACTCAAACAGTCAGAAACAGACTCCATGAGGGTGTTATGGGGGCCGTCATCCACAGGTGGGGGTTGTGATTACAACGCAACACCGTGAAGGACGTTTGGCATTTGCCAGAGAACACCAAGATTGGCAAATTCGCCACTGGTGCCCTGTGCTCTTCACAGATGAAAGCAGGTTCACACTGAGTACATGTGACAAACAGGACAGGGGTTGGAGACTCTGTGGAGAACGTTCTGCTGCCTGCAACATCCTCCAGCATGACCGGTTTGGCGGTGGGTCAGTAATGGTGTGGGGTGGCATTTCTTTGAGGGGGCCGCACAGCCCTCCATATGCTTATCAGAGGTAGCCTGACTGCCATCAGGTACCGAGATGAGACCCTCAGACCCCTTGTGAGACCATATGCTGGTGAGGTTGGGCCTGGGTTCCTCCTAATGCAAGACAATGCCAGACCCTCATGTGGCTGGAGTATGTCAGCATTTCCTGCAAGAGGAAGGCATTGATGCTATGGACTGGCCCGCCCGTTCCCCAGACCTGAATAAGACTGAGCACATTTGGGACATCATGTCTGGCTCCATCCACCAACGCCACATTGCACCACAGACTGTCCGCCACCTCGTCAGAAGCATGCCAAGGCGCTGTAGGGAGGCCATACGCACTACTGAACCTCATTTTGACTTGTTTTAAGGACACTACATCAAAGTTGGACCACACTGTAGTGTGGTTTTCCACTTAGATTTTGAGTGTGACTTCATATCCAGACCTCCATGAGTTGATAAATTTGATTTCCATTGATAATTTTCATGTGATTTTATTGTCAACACATTCAACTATGTAAAGTAGAAAGTGTTTCTTATAATTAGTTCATTCATTCAGATCTAGGATGTGTTATCTTACTGTTCCCTTTATTTTTTTGAGCAATGTATTATCCCCTATGTATTCCTGTATTTAGTCCCTTATGAGTCAAAACTATTTAACCCCTTAAGGACACATGACTTTCTCATACGTCTCCATTTCCGAGTCCTTAAGGACACATGACGTATGAGAACGTCATGTGTTTTACCGGCCCCCCGCAACCATCTGGAGCGGAGCCGGTCCCCGATGCCTGCTGAAATCGTTCAGCAGGCATCGGGGCATATCGCCCAGGGGGGTCATTATGACCCCCCTGTCGGCGATGACCGCAGATCGCTGGACAATTCAGTCCAGCGATCTGCGGCGGATTCCGGGTCAATCGGGTCTCCAGTGACCCTGTGACCCGGAATTATTGGCTGATCGGGGCCGTCAGAGACGGCCCCGATCAGCCAGAGCCAGCAGGGGTGAGGTGGCACTGGTGCCACCTCACGATCGCCCTGATTCGTCGGCCGGATTACCGGCCGACCAATCAGGGCGCCTGCTGCGGGTGTCACTCCCGCAACCCGCTCCGCCCCTCTTCCGGAGGACGTGATCGGGTGCGGGACGTGCACCCCAGGTGCTGGGGACCCCGATCCCCGGCGCCCCTGTTGGGATCGGGGCCCCAGGAGCAGCGGCGGCGGCGGTGACGACGAGGGACTGACCTGATGCGGCTGGATCGTTGGAGGTGAGTGACAGCCTCCTGCTGTTGCTTAGCAACAGCTCCCAGCATGCAACAAGGGCATGCTGGGAGCTGTAGTTATGCAACAGCAGGAGGCAGACCACCACAACTCCCAGCATGCCCTTATGGGCATGCTGGGACTTGTAGTTTTGCAACAGCTGGAGGCACATTCTTTCTATGGAAAAGTGTACCTTCAGCTGTTGTGTAACTACAACTCCCAGCTTGCACAATCAGCTAAAGTGCATGCTGGGAGTTGTAGTGGTGCATCTGCTGGTTGCATAACTACAACTCCCAGCATGCCCGTTGGCTGTCGGTGACTGCTGAGAGTTGTAGTTTTGCAACAGCTGAAGGCACACTGAGTTAAGTAGCAAACCAGTGTGTCTCCAGCTGTTGCATAACTACAATCCCCAGCATCCCCAGCCAAAGTAGTATGCCTCCAGCTGTTGCATAACTACAACACCCAGCATGCCCTTCCGCTGCCGTACATGCTGGGGGTTGTAGCTTTTGCAACAGCTGAAGGCACACTGGTTGCAAAACACTGAGTTTGTTACCAAACTCGGTGTTTCACAACCAGTGTGCCTCCAGCTGTTGCAAAACTACAACTCCCAGCATGCACTGATAGACCGTACATGCTGGGAGTTGTAGTTTTGCAACAGCTGGATGTCCCCCCCCAATGTGAACGTACAGGGTACACTCACATGGGCCGAGGATTACAGTAAGTATCCGGCTGCAAGTTTGAGGTGCGGCAAAATTTCTGCCGCAGCTCAAACTGCCAGCGAGAAACTACTGTGAACCCCCCGCCCGTGTGACTGTACCCTAAAAACACTACACTACACTAACACACAATAAAATAAAAAGTAAAAAACACTACATATACACATACCCCTACACAGCCCCCCTCCCCTCCCCAATAAAAATGAAAAACGTCTGGTACGCCACTGTTTCCAAAACGGAGCCTCCAGCGGTTGCAAAACTACAACTCCCAGCATGCACTGATAGACCGTACATGCTGGGAGTTGTAGTTTTGCAACAGCTGGATGTTCCCCCCCCAATGTGAACGTACAGGGTACACTCACATGGGCGGAGGATTACAGTAAGTATCCGGCTGCAAGTTTGAGCTGCGTCAAATTTTCTGACGTAGCTCAAACTGCCAGCGAGAAACTACTGTGACCCCCCGCCCGTGCGACTGTACCCTAAAAACACTACACTACCACAAAATAAAATAAAAAGTAAAAAACACTACATATACACATACCCCTACACAGCCCCCCTCCCCAATAAAAATGAAAAACGTCTGGTACTCCACTGTTTCCAAAACGGAGCCTCCAGCTGTTGCAAAACAACTACTCCCAGTATTGCCAGATAGCCACTGACTGTCCAGGCATGCTGGGAGTTTTACAACAGCTGGAGGCACCCTGTTTGGGAATCACTGGCGTAGAATACCCCTATGTCCACCCCTATGCAAGTCCCTAATTTAGGCCTCAAATGCGCATGGCGCTCTCACTTTGGAGCCCTGTCGTATTTCAAGGCAACAGTTTAGGGCCACATATGGGGTATTGCCGTACTCGGGAGAAATTGGGCTTCAAATTTTGGGGGGTATTTTCTGCTATTACCCTTTTAAAAAATGTAAAATTTTTGGGAAAACAAGCATTTTAGGTAAAAAAAATATATATTTTTTTACATATGCAAAAGTCGTGAAACACCTGTAGGGTATTAAGGTTCAAATTACCCCTTGTTACGTTCCCCGAGGGGTCTAGTTTCCAAAATGGTATGCCATGTGTTTTTTTTTTGCTGTCCTGGCACCATAGGGGCTTCCTAAATGCGGCATGCCCCCAGAGCAAAATTCGCTTTCAAAAAGCCAAATGTGAGTCCTTCTCTTCTGAGACCTGTAGTGCGCCAGCAGAGCACTTTTCACACCCATATGGGGTGTATTCTGAATCGGGAGAAATTGGGCTTCAAATTTTGGGGGGTATTTTCTGCTATTACCCTTTTTAAAATTGTAAAAATTTTGGGAAACCAAGCATTTTAGGTAAAAAAAATATATATTTTTTTACATATGCAAAAGTCGTGAAACACCTGTAGGGTATTAAGGTTCACATTACCCCTTGTTACGTTCCCCGAGGGGTCTAGTTTCCAAAATGGTATGCCATGGGTTTTTTTTTTTTTTGCTGTTCTGGCACCATAGGGGCTTCCTAAATGCGGCATGCCCCCAGAGCAAAATTTGCTTTCAAAAAGCCAAATGTGACTCCTTCTCTTCTGAGACCTGTAGTGCACCAGCAGAGCACTTTTCACCCCCATGCGAGGTGTTTTCTGTATCGGGAGAAATTGGGCTTCAAATTTTGGGGGGTATTTTCTGCTATTACCCTTTTTAAAAATGTAAAATTTTTGGGAAACCAAGCATTTTAGGTAAAAAAAATATATATTTTTTTTACATATGCAAAAGTCGTGAATCACCTGTAGGGTATTAAGGTTCACTTTACCCCTTGTTACGTTCCCTGAGGGGTCTAGTTTCCAAAATGGTATGCCATGTGTTTTTTTTTGCTGTCCTGGCACCATAGGGGCTTCCTAAATGCGGCATGCCCCCCAAAAACCATTTGTCGCTCCTTCCCTTCTGAGCCCTCTACTGCGCCCGCCGAACAATTAACATAGACATATGAGGTATGTGCTTACTCAAGAGAAATTAGGTTTCAAATACAAGTAAAAATTTTCTCCTTTTTATCCCTTGCAAAAATTCAAAAATTGGGTCTACAAGAACATGCGAGTGTAAAAAATGAAGATTTTGAATTTTCTCCTTCACTTTGCTGCTATTCCTGTGAAACACCTAAAGGGTTAATACACTTACTGAATGTTTTTTTGAATACTTTAGGGGGTGTAGTTTTTATAATGGGGTCTTTTATGGGGTATTTCTAATATGAAGACCCTTCAAATCCACTTCAAAACTGAACTGGTCCCTGAAAAATAGTGAGTTTGAAAATTTTGTGAAAAATTTCAAAATTGCTACTGAACTTTGAAGCCCTATGGTGTCTTCCAAAAGTAAAAACTCATAAATTTTATGATGCAAACATAAAGTAGACATATTGTATATGTGAACCCAAAAAAATATATATTTTGAATATCCATTTTCCTTACAAGCAGAGAGCTTCAAAGTTAGAAAAATGCAAAATTTTCATTTTTTTCCTCAAATTTTGGGATTTTTCACCAAGAAAGGATGCAAGTTACCATAATATTTTACCACTATGTTAAAGTAGAATATGTCACGAAAAAACAATCTCGGAATCAGAATGATAACTAAAAGCATTCCAGAGTTATTAATGTTTAAAGTGACAGTGGTCAGAATTGCAAAAAACGCTCCGGTCCTTAAGGTATAAAATGGCCTGGTCCTTAAGGGGTTAAGCAAACAATTTTCCCACAATGCATGTTAAGCTTACCAGTTTATAATTACCTGGGGAAGACCTAGAAACCTTTTTGAAGATTGGCACCACAATCGCCTTGCGCCAGTCCCTCGGCACAATACCAGACACCAGAGAATCTCTAAATATCATGAACAAGAGTACATAAATGACTGAACTTAGTTCTCTAAGAACTCCTGGGTGTAATCCATCTGGTCCTGGAGATTTGTTTACATTTGCTTTACTTAATTTACCTTGAACCATACAGTATCTACATTAATAAGGACCGGGGTTTTTTCCGTTTTTGCATTTTCGTTTTTTGCTCCTTGCCTTTAAAAAATCATAACTCTTTCAATTTTGCACCTAAAAATCCATATGATTGCTTATTTTTTGTGCCACCAATTCTACTTTGTAATGACGTCAGTCATTTTGCCCAAAAATCTACGGGGAAACGAAAAAAAAATCATTGTGCGACAAAATTGAAAAATAAAACGCCGTTTTGTAACTTTTGGGGGCTTCCGTTTCTACGTAGTACATTTTTCGGTAAAAATTACACCTTATCTTTATTCTGTAGGTCCAAACGATTAAAATGATACCCTACTTATAAAGGTTTGATTTTGTCGTACTTCTGGAAAAAATCATAACTACATGCAGGAAAATTAATACGTTTAAAATTGTCATCTTCTGACCCCTATAACTTTTTTATTTTTCCGTGTATGGGGCGGTATGAGGGCTCATTTTTTGCGCCGTGATCTGAAGTTTTTAATGGTACCATTTTTGCATTGATAGGACTTATTGATCTATTGAACTATTGAACTATTTTGGACTTTGGAATTTTCTTGCGCGTACGCCATTGACCGTGCGGTTTAATTAATGATATCTTTTTATAATTCGGACATTTCCGCACGCGGTAATACCATATATGTTTATTTACACTATGTTTTTTTTTTTTATGGGAAAAGGGGGGTGATTCAAACTTTTAATAGTGGAGGGGTTAAATGATATTCATTCACTTTTTTTTCCACTTTTTTTTTGCAGTGTTATAGGGACCTATAACACTGCACACACTGATCTTTTACATTGATCACTGGTTTCTCATAGGAAACCAGTGATTGATGATTCTGCCGCTTGACTGCTTATGCCTGGATCTCAGGCACTGAGCAGTCATTCGGTGATCGGACAGCGAGGAGGCAGGTAGGGGCCCTCCCGCTGTCCTGTAAGCTGTTCGGGATGCCGCGATTTCGCCGCGGCTATCCCGAACAGCCCACTGAGTTAACCGGCAGCTTTTACTCTGAGCGCGCGGCTAAAGGGTTAATAGCGCACGGCGCCGCGATCAGCGCTGCGCGCTATTAGCGGCGGATCCCGGCTTCACGATTAAAATGATACCCTACTTATATAGGTTTGATTTTGTCGTACTTCTGGAAAAAATCATAACTACATGCAGGAAAATTAATACGTTTAAAATTGTCATCTTCTGACCCCTATAACTTTTTTATTTTTCCGTGTATGGGGCGGTATGAGGGCTAATTTTTTGCGCCGTGATCTGAAGTTTTTAACGGTACCATTTTTGCATTGATAGGACTTATCTATCACGGGAGCAGGACCAAGGACGTACCTGTACGTCCTTGGTCCTTAAGGGGTTAAGCTAGTTCAGTACATTACATGATGTGTTACCCGCACTGGCCCGGTCTGCCTCAGCTCCTCCCTCTTCCTTTGTATTTACAGAACTAAAGAACCCATTCAGTAGCTCTGCCTTCTCTTGATCACCAGTGACCACCTCCCCATTATCATTATTAAAGGGGTACTCCGCCCCAAGACATCTTATCCCCTATCCAAAGGATAGGGGATAAGATGTCAGATCGCCGCGTTCCTGCTGCTGGGTAGCACCGGGATCCCTGCTGCACGAAATGACAGGCAATACAGGGGCCAGAGCATCGTTACGTCACGGCCCCGCCCCTCGGGTTGTCACGGCCCGCTCCTTTCAATACAAGTCTATGGGAGGGGGATGTCACGAGGGGCGGAGCTGTGATGTCACGAGGGGAGGAGTCCTGACGTCACGCTGCTCCGTCCACTGTATCGTCCATCATTACGCACAGAGCGAACTCGCTCTGTGCGGTAATGATAACGGGGTGCCGCAGCGGGGATCCCGGGGGTCCCCAGCAGCGGGACCGTGGCGATCTGACATCTTATCCCCTATCCTTTGGATAGGGGATAAGATGTATAGGGGCGGAGTACCCCTTTAAGGGTCCTACATGGTTTTTTTGAATTTATATATCTAAAAAAATATTTAGGATTTGTTTTGCTTTCTTTGGACACCTGTCTCTCTTTTTGAATCTTTGCTGTTTTTATAACATTTTTATAGATTTTATTAAGCTCTTTGTAAAGTTCAAATGCTATAGCTGACCCCTCAGATTTGTATATTTTTTTTTAAGCTTTTTTTTCTTGTTTCTTGCTCTTTAAACCTCTTAAGGACCAAGGACGTACCGGTACGTCCTGAGTCCTTTCCCTATCTATAACGCGGGGCCATAGTGGGTTGGGCCTGGCCTCTAACAAAGGCAGGGACCCGTGGCTAATAGCACGTGGCAATGATCGCAGTGCCGCGCGCTACTAACCCTTTAGATGCGGCGTGCAAAGTTGAACACCGCGTCTAAAGTCAAAGTAAATCACTGCCGGTTAGCTCAGGGTGCTTTTCGGGATGTCTGCGGTGAAATCGCTGCATCCCGAACAGCTCTGGGACACGAGGAGGGTCTCCTACCTTGCCTCCTGGTGTCCGATCGCCGAATGACTGCTCAGTGCCTGAGATCCAGGCATGAGCAGTCAAGCGGCAGAATCATTGATCACTGGTTTCCTATGAGAAACCAGTGATCAATGTAAAAGATAAGTGTGTGCAGTATTATAGGTCCCTATGGGAGCTATAACACTGCAAAAAAAGTGCAAAAAAAGTGAATAAAGATCATTTAACCCCTCCCCTAATAAAAGTTTGAATCACCCCCCTTTTCCCATTTGGGAAAATAAAAACACAGTGTAAATAAAAATAAACATATGTGGTATCGCCGTGAGCGGAAATGTCCGAATTATAAAAATATATCATTAATTAAACCGCACAATGGCGTACGTGAAAAAAATTCCAAACTCCAAAATATCATATTTTCGGTCACTTTTTATATCATGAAAAAATGAATAAAAAGCGATCAACAAGTCCGATCAATACAAAAATGGTACCGCTAAAAACTTCAGATCACGGCGCAAAAGAATTTGCCCTCATACTGCACCATATGATGAAAAATAAAAAAAGTTATAGGGGTCAGAAGATGACAATTTTAAACGTATAAATTTTCATGCATGTAGTTATGATTTTTTTTCCAGAAGTATGACAAAATCACAACTATATAAGTAGGGTATCATTTTAATTGTATGGACCTACAGAATAAAGATAATGTGTCATTTTTACCAAAAAAATTACTACGTAGAAACAGAAGCCCCCAAAAGTTACAAAATGGCGTTTTTTTTTTCAATTTTGTCTCACAATGATTTTTTTTCCGTTTCGACTTAGATTTTTGGGTAAAATGACTTATGTCATTACAAAGTAGAATTGGTGGCGCAAAAAATAAGCCATCATATGGATTTTTAGGTCCAAAATTGAAACAGTTATGATTTTTTAAAGGTAAGGAGAAAAAAATGAAAGTGCAAAAACGTAAAAACCCCTAATGGGGTTAACATTTAACATTTGTCAGCCATGCAGGATTTAGTTTTTATCGTTTATAATTGTTCCCCTTAGGAATATATTTAGCTGTATTCAGTGTTTTTGAAAATCTCCCATTTAACGTCTGTATCAGGATTTGAGAACACCTCATCTCAGTCTATGTCCTGAAGTGCAGCTCTTAGCCCAGGGAAATTTGCCTTTTTAAAATTATATATTTTTGCCCTCCGAACCTGTCTGTTTTTTACACTAAGTCAAAAGTAACTATATTGTGGTCACTATTACCAAGGGTTTCACACACAGTTACATTACCAACCAGCTCTGCATTGTTAGAAATGTCCAGATCCAACAAAGCATCACTTCTTGTTGGGTCCTCCACAAACTGGCCCATAAAATTTAGCAATAAATTTAGGAATTGTCCTTTAGGAAAACCCCAACCCTAATCTATATCTGGATAGTTAAAATCTCCCATTATTACCACTGTACCTGCCCAGGCAACCCTCTCTATTTGTGTATGCAGCTGACCTATCTCCTCAATGGTGTTGGGGGGGTCTATAGATTACACCAAAAATTTTCTTTTTCAGTCTCTATTGCCTCTATTGTGTTAACCACTTTATAGAGTTTAGTATACAACCCCTCTACAAGGTCATTAATAAATAATATATTGAATAGAATAGGACCCTATAGTACCCAACTAGTAACAGTCACCCAATCAAAATAAGGACCAATAATAACCACCCTCTTTTCTATCACTGAGCCAGTTGCTTACCCACTTGCACACATTTCCCCCCTGCCCAAGCATTCTCATTTTATGTACCAATCTTTTATGTGGCACTGTAACAAATGCTTTGGAAAAGTCACAAAATACAACATCCAGCAATTCACTCTGGTCCAGTCTTGAGCTTACCTCCTCATAAAAGCTGATCAGGTTAGTGTAGACAGGACTATAACTTCATAAACCCATGCAGATATGGATAATCCAAAATAGCATTTCTTAGAAAACCCTGAAACTACTACATAAAACCGAGGTTAAACTAATAAGCCTATAATTCCCAGGGTCACCTTTTGACCCCTTTTTAAATTTTGGCACCACTTTGCTATGTCCCAATTCTGGCGACTCGTCTTGTTACTACAGAGTCCTTAAATATTAGAAATAGGGGTCTGTCTATTACTTTACTTAACTCCCTTAGAACACGGAGGTGAATGCCATCTGGACCTGGTTATTTGTCTATTTAGATTTTTTGTGGGCGGCACTGTACTTCTTCCTGGGATAGACAGGTGACCTGTATCGGGAGTTTATCTTATGCCGCTGTATTTCACCTGGCATTTCATTTTCCTCGGTGAATACAGCGGAGAACGTGTTTAACGTATTTGCTTTTTCCTGATCCATGTCTAAATTTTCTTCCACATCATTTTTTAAGCGGCCAACACTTTCATTTTTAACCTTTTTGCTATTTATATAGTTAAAGAACATTTTGGGGTTAGTTTTACTCTCCTTGGCAATGAGTCTTCCTAAGGCTGGGTTCACATCCCGTTTTTGCCATACTGTTTTCAATCCGTTTTTCTAAAGAAAACCGTATGGCAAAAAAACGGATGGAACAGTATGGAAAAAAGTAAACCGTATGCGTTTTTAAACAGTATACTGTTTTTAAAAGTGCATACAGTTCCGTCAGTTTTTATAGAAAAAAAACCCACACGTTTTTACATTGCACATGCGCATTTGAATCCTAAAGTCCCCACCCAAGACCCCTCCCATTAAAAATGGACAAAATTTTCAAAAACGTATAGGTTTTTAAAAAAATAAAAACTGACGGAACTGTATGCACTTTTAAAAACAGTATACTGTTTAAAAACACATACGGTTTACTATTTTCCATACTGTTCCATCTGTTTTTTTGCCATACGGTTTTCTTTAGAAAAACGGATTGAAAACAGTATGGCAAAAACATAGTGTGAACCCAGCCTTACTCCACTTTTGCAGCTTTTATCTGTTTTTTTTTTTTTTTACATATCCTACATCTTTCTCTATAGCTTTTTAATGCTTCCTCACTGCCATGCTGTTTTAGGAGCTTAAATGCTTTTTTTTGTCACTTGTTGCCCTCTTCATGAACAACCTTTAAGGGGTGGCCCCCTTGCGGGGACAACCCTTACTAGAAACCCCCCGTAAAATTGAACTTTATTAACTCAAATATAAAGTACCCTAAAGACAAACATTTAAAATTATCAGCGGTATAATTAGGACAGTGTGGGAGAAGACACCCTGTGCTGTGTACTTCTCCAATATCTAAATCTTTTTAGTGTACTGTGTGTAGTTTTGGCAGTGTAAATAATGCTTAACTAATGCCTAACCGCTGTCTAAAAGCCAAAAGTTAGCCCGCCCGACGTTTCGCTGAGCGAGTCAGCTTTGTCAAGGGCTAAGGGGCTAATGGTGTTCAGGACACTGAACGCAGTTTATAACACTTCTTATGGTGACGATTTCCATTTCAATTTCTCCAATCATGTTGTGATATGTCATGTTCCGTTGTATCGCGGGACTAGGAGGCCTATCTTAGCCCCGCAATATCATAATAAATTAGTAGCCAATCCAGGCTTTTGTTGTGATCCGTCACATGCTCGTGTGACCGCCTATCCGTTCTGTTGTTTACATGTGACGTCACTTGCGGCTCACATATCCCCGCTCACATGTATTGATGTATTCTCCGTACTAGTTCTCGCGAGAGTTGCTCGCGGCCATTTTTCTTGCGCTTGTCCTCCGACTTCGTTGTAAAAACTCGGGCCGGGACACACTGAGCATGTCAAGAGACTTGCATAATGAATAACTGTTCTCCCGAGCTCTCAAACGATACTAGTTGTGTGTTGTTTTATGAGTCTAACCTATATTTAAGATACTGCCATTATGATTGATGGAATAAATGCATGTATGTAGAGATGCATGAACGTAATTGGTTCTACAGTGTTTGTATATAAATTTATGGTTAACATATTGTTAGCAAACAAGCCCTCAAAATTCCTATGTTGAATTTATGATGACATATGAAGAATAGAGAATCCCCTTAGGACTCACAATTGGAAACCTTACTGTACATATTAACATAAGGGCTTTTTACCAAGGTACCATAATCATTCCCACTAAAATGGGTTATTGTCAGGATCCGGCTACTGTGAGGATACTGGTGGTGGATCCTCTGTGTCAGTGGGGTGATGACGTGGGCCGTACCAGGGGAACGGACTCTAAGGGGTTACTGGTTATTACCAGAGCCCGCCGCAAAGCGGGATGGACTTGTAGCGGCAGGTAACCCCCAGGTCGATCCACCCGATAGCGACTCAACCCCAACTGACGGCTGAGATAGGCGCGGTACAAGGGATTATGCAAGAGCAAGGTCGGACGTAGCAGAAGGTCAGGGCAGGCAGCAAGGATTGTAGTCAGGGGCAACGGCAGAGGGTCTGGAACACTGGCTTGGGACATACAAGGAACGCTTTCACTGGCACAAGGGCAACAAGATCCGGCGATGCTGGGAAGGGGAAGTGAGGTAATATAGACATGGACACAGGTGTATTCACTAATTGGGCCAGGCGCCAATCAGAGGCGCACTGGCCCTTTAAATCGCAGAGAGCCGGCACGCGCACGCCTTAGGAAGCGGGGCCGCGCGCGCCGGAACTGAACCGACGGAGGACAGGACGGGTAAGGAGACTGGGATGCGAACCGCGAGCGGGCGCGTCCCGCTTCGCGGGTCGCATCCCCACTGGTGACATTAATGCAGCGCTCCCGGTCAGCGGGTCTGACCGGGGTGCTGCGACAAGGTGAACGCTGCGAGCGCTCCGGGGAGGAGCAGGGACCCGGAGCGCTCGGCGTAACAGTTATCCTTTTTGAGTATGTAGATCCCAACACCCTGGTGAGCTAGTGTACAAATTGGACTCATGTGGGCATATATGTATATCTAATTGAGCGTGTGTACTCGCATAGGCATAATACCTTGTTTAATATTAAATGTTATTTTAAGATGTAATGCAAAGGGCAAAAAATCCCATTGTAACCTTTTAACTGAAACTTAATTATATATATTTTTAGGATTGCCCTCTTAACATTTGTATTCATCCACATTGGTTTTCTCCTATTCCTGGCCCTTTTATTCCCATAAGGTATGTACCTCTTACAGTGAAAATCTTAAATATTTTTAAAAGTCTCCGATTTATTGTTGCATACACCATACATCCCCGTTTCCAAGTCAATTCAGATGTGCAATTTGCGGTTATTCTGGGTCAAATCGGGTCTCTGGTGACCCGGAAAAAAAAAGGGTGAATAGGGCTGTTACTCCGCAGGAGTGAGGCGGCACGGGTGCCGCCTCACAATCACGAGATTGATAGGTGGCGGTGACAGGATCGTTGGCGGTGACAGGAACAGCAGGAACGGTCCCGGAAGCAGGATACAGCGGCGACGGTCCCGGGGCAGGATACAGCAGGAGGTAAGGCCTGTTCACCTCCTGCTGTTGCTTAGGAACAACTCTCGGCATGCAAAGCCAAAGGGCATGCTGGGAGTTGTAGTATTGCAAAAGCTGGAGTTCCAACTACAACTCCCAGCATGCCCTTTGGTAGCCTGTGCATGCTGGGGGTTGTAGTTATGCAACAGCTGGAGGCACATTTTTTCTATGAAAAAGTGCATCCATCTGTTGAATAACTACAACTCCCAGCATGCACAGACTACCAAAGGGTATGCTGGGAGTTGTAGCATTGTGCCTCCAGCTGTTGCAAAACTACAACTCTCAGCATGCCCTTCGGCTGTCAATGCAGCTGGAGACACAATGGTTGTGAAACAGAGTTTGTTACCTAACTCAGTGTTTTGCAACCAACCAATGTGCCTCCAGCTGTTGCATAACTACAATTCCCAGCATGTATGGTCTGTCAGTGCATGCTTGGAGTTGTAGTTTTGCAACAGCTGGAGCTTTGCCCCCCCCCCATGTGAATGTACAGGGTACATTCACACGGGCAGGTTTACAGCGAGTTCTGCTGCAAGTTTGAGATGTGGCAAATTTTCCGCCGCAGCTCAAAATCACTGTAAACCTCTGCCCGTGTGAATGTACCCTAAAAACACTACACTACACAAAATAAAGTAAAACACTACATACCCCTACTCCCTATGAAAAAAAAAAAAGTCTTGTACCGCACTGTTTCCAAAACTGAGCATCCAGCTGTTAAAAAACAACAACTCACAGTATTGCCGGACAGCCACTGACTGTCAAAGCATGCTGGTAGTGTTGCAACAGCTGGAGACACCCTGTTTGGGAAACACTGCCGTAGGGTATTTTTGTGGCGGATTCAAATCCCCAATTTAGGCCTCAAATGTGCAAGGTGCTCTCTCGCTTCGGAGCCCTGACGTATTTCAAGGAAACAGTATAGGGCCACATATGGGGTATCTCCGCACTCGGTAGAAATTGCTATACAAATTTTGGGGGGCTTTTTCTCCTTTTACCCCTTATGAAAAGGTAAAGTTGGGGTCTACACCAGCATGTTAGTGTAAAAATAAAAATTATTACACTAACATGCTGGTGTTTCCCAATACTTTTAATTTTCACAAGCGGTAAAAGGAAAAAAAAAGACCCCCACATTGTGGGCGTAAAGTGCTCTGTGGGTGCACAACAAGGCTCAGAAGTGAGAGCACACTATGTATATTTGAGGTCTAAATTTTTGATTTGCACAGGGGTGGCTGATTTTACAGGGGTTCTGACATAAACGCAAAAAAATAAATACCCACATGTTCCCATTTTGGAAACTACACCCCTCACAGAATGTAACAAGGGGTATAGCAAGCCTAAACACCCCACAGGTGTTTGACAAATTTTCGTTAAAGTTGGATGTGAAAATAAAAAAAATAAAAATTCACTAAAATGCTGGTGATATTCTACATTTTTCATTTTCACAAGGAAGAATAGGAAAAAAAGCCCCCCAAAATTTGTAACCCCATTTCTTCTGAATAAGAATATACCCCATATCTGCGGCCAAACTACAATGCTCAGAAGAGAAGGAGCGACATTGGGCTTTTGGCCAGAAGTTGTCTGAAATTGAAGGCCACGTGCGTTTACAAAGCCCCCATAGTGCCAGAACAGTGGACCCCCCCCCCACATGTGACCCCACTTTGGAAACTACACCCCTAACGTAATGTAATAATGGGTACAGTGAGCAATTACACCCCACAGGTGTCTGACAGATTTTTGGAACAGTGGTCCGTGAAAATAAAAAAAAATATTTTTCATTTGCACAGTCCACTGTTCCAAAGATCTGTCAAATGCCAGTGGGGTGTAAATGTTCACTGCACCCTTTATTAAATTCTGTGAGGGGTGTAGTTTCCAAAATGGGGTCACATGTGGAGGGGGGGGTCCACAGATCTGGCACCATGGGGGGCTTTGTAAACACACATGGCCTCCCACTTCTATTCCAACCAAATTCTCTCATCAAACGCTCAATGGCGCTCCTCCTCTTCTGAGCCTTGTAGTTCGCCCGAAGAGCTCTTTACATCCACATATGGGGTACTTCCATACTCAGAAGAAATGGGGTTACAAATTTTGGGAGGCTTTTTCTCCAATTACCCCCTTGTGAAAATGAAACATTTGGGGTAACACCAGCATTTTAGTGAAAAAAAAAATTTCATTTTCACGTCCAGAAATTTGTCAAGTACCTGTGGTGTGTTAAGGCTCACTGTAAGCCTTGTTATGTTCCTTGAGGGGTGTAGTTTCCAAAATAGTATGCAATGTGTTTTTTTTTTTTTTTTGCTGTTCTCGCACCATGAGGGCTTCCTAAATGGGACATGCCCCCCAAAAACTATTTCAGCAAAATTTGCTTTACAAAAGCCAAATGTTATATCACTTCGGAGCATTGTAGTGCACCAGCAGAGCACTTGACATCCACACATGGAGGTATTTCCATACTCAGAAGAGATCGGGTTACACATTTTGGGGGGCATTTTCTCCTATAACCCCTTGTGAAAATGAAAAATTTGGGGGAAAACCCGCATGTTAGTGAAAAAAAAAATTCATTTACACATCTGACTTTAACGAAAAGTCATCAAACACCTGTGGGGTGTTAAGGCTCAACGGACCCCTTGTTACGTTCCTTCGGGGGTGTAGTTTCCAAAATAGTATGCCATTTGGGGGGGTTTACTGCTGTTCTGGCACCATAGGGGCTTCCTAAATGTGACATACCCCCCAAAAACCATTTCAGAAAAACTCACTCTCCAAAATACCATTGTCGCTCCTTCCCTTCTGAGCCTTGTAGTGCACCCACAGAGCACTTGACATCCACATATGAGGTATTTCCTTACTCGAGAGAAATTGGGTTAAAAATTTTGGGGGACTTTTTCTCCTTTTACCCCTTGTAAAATTTCAAAAACTGGGTCTACAAGAACATGCGAGTGTAAAAAATGTGAAACACCTAAAGGGTTAACACACTTTCTGACTGTCATTTTGAATACTTGGAGGGGTGCAGTTTTTATAATGGGGTCAGTTACTGGTTATTTCTAATATGAAGACCCCTCAAATCCACTTCAAAACTGAAATGGTCGCTGAAAAATTCCGATTTTGAAAATTTTGTGAAAAATTTGAAAATTGCTGCTGAACTTTGAAGCCCTCTTATGTCTTCCAAAAGTAAAAACATGTCAACTTTATGATGCAAATATAAAGTAGACATATTGTATATGTGAATCAATATATAATTTATTTGGAATATCCATTTTCCTTACAAGCAGTGAGTTTCAAAGTTAGAAAAATGCAAAATTTCCAAAATGTTCATGAAATCTTGGTATTTTTCACCAAGAAAGGATGCAAGTAACTAGGGAAATTTCCCACTATGTTAAAGTACAATATGTCACGAAAAAACAATCTCGGAATCAGAATAATCGGTGAAAGCATCCCAGAGTTATTAATGCATAAAGTGACAATGGTAAGAATTGCAAAAAAGGGCTCCGTCCTTAAGGTGAAAAAGGGCTCAGTCCTTAAGGGGGTTAATGTTCACGTCGTTCATCGTACGGGATCATTAACATTATACTTTAATAGTTCAGATATTTGCGCATGCGGCAATACCAAATATGTTGCTAAAAAAAAATATTTTTAACACTTTTTGGGGAGTAAAATGGGGAAAAAGGGACAATTTACATTTTTATAAACTTTTTTAATTCATTTTTTTTTACTTTTTAAACTTTTATTTTTACACTTTGATAGTCCCCATAGGGGACTATTTATAGAAATCAGTTGATTGCTAATCCTGTTCAGTGCTATGTATAGGGTATAGCACTGATCAGTATTATCGGCTATCTACTGCTCTGGTCTGCTCAATCTCAGACCAGAGCAGGAGATTCCGGGAGACTGACTGAGGCAGGTGAGGGGACCTCCATCCGCCATTATGGATGATCTAATCTCCGCGGCAGTGCTGCAGGCGTTCCGATCATCCACATTAAGTGCCGCACATGCTGTGATATTTATTAATCACGGCATCTGAAGGGTTAATGGCAGACATCCGCATGATCGCGGATGTCGGTCATTACCGGCGGGTCCCTGGCTGTTATCAGCAGCCGGGACCTGCCACTCATGACCCGAGCATTGCTCCGATGCTCGTGGTCATGTACAGTCCGTAAATGTACGTCCTGGTGCGTTAAGTATCACCGCACCAGGACATTTACGTCCTGCGTCATTAAGGGGTTAAACTCTATTATATACAACTGGTTTTCCCGCCTGCTGTGGAGGACTTCATTGTTGCGGATCTTGCGTTACTGACCGAGAAGGACGACCTTGGGCCCCATCATGCACTTATACGAACTGTAAGAAGTCCACCTGGACCACTGGGATAAGGGGGGTGCACAACCAATTGTGAAGATTAGGGTCAGTTAGGGACAATTTGTGGGACTATTGTCTATTGAGTTTCTGCATTGCAAATACGGACATGAAAGAGGTGAATATTGTTGTATGATTCTACTTGAATTGTTTACGTTATTCCCAAGGTTTTGCTTGTCTTTACCTCTGTTATCTCACCATTAACCTGCCTTTATTAATCTACAGAAAATTCAATTTTATTAAACTCTTTTCTAGTCACGGAGCCAAACCATCTGCCTTGCTCTTGGTTCACCGTATAATGAAAGTGGTCGTTACAAAGTACAATTGGTCATGCAAAAAACAAGCCCTCATATGGGTCTGTGGATGGAAAAATAGAGTTATGGGGGGAGATTTATCAAAACCCTTCTAAAGGAAAAGTTGCTGAGCCGCCCATATCAACCAATCAGATTGCTTCTTTCAATTCTGAAAAATACTTGATACTCCTCCTCCGCATGAAACCTGCATTTCCACGTGGAAATCCGTGCAAAATCTCTGTGAGTTCTTGTGGAAAAGTAACAATATTTTTAGGCAGAAAATTTCTGCTTGATTTACGCCCCAATTCCTCAGTGTGAACATACCCTAAGGGGTTAAGCACTTATTGCTTTTAGTCAACAAGCAATGTTAGGATTACAATTAAAAGAAAAAAATAGCACAAGCTTTGTTTATAATAGAAACCTAATATGTAACAATAAATGGTTAATGTCATTTAATTGACAGTACAACTAGAATAGAAACACATAGGCCATGATTTCACAGTATACAGTGAAAGAGTAAAGGCTTTCAGTGATTTTCTTTTGTGTGCGTTTGTTAGCATGGAATATTTCTATGACACATCTCCTTCAATTGTATTTGTGACTAGAGTTTCTTCCGCTATATTTCTCTTACATCCTGTACTATGATGTAGGTTTGGCTTTTCTACCCTATATGGCTAGATGTATTTGTTATTTAGTTTTTTTATTAACCCCTTCACAACCCCTGGAATTTTTGTTTTGTGGCTTAAAATGTTTTTCTCCTCACCTTTTAGTAACAATACTTTTTTATTTTCCCACTGAGCTTTCCCAAGCTCTTGTATTAGAGCTTATATTGTGTGTGACTAGATGTACCTTTCATTGGAACACTTTAGTTCTATCATATAATGTATTACGAAACCAGAAAAAATTATATGTAAGACAATATTGAAAAAAATATGGAATTGCTAAATTTTGTGGGGCAATCATATTTGTGGGGTTCACAACACAGTAAAACTGACATGCAAACTTTATTCTATGGGTCAGTACAAATTTTCAATACCAAATTTCGACCAGGCATTTGATGTGTAGCAAGGAAAACTAAATCCCTTCGTAATCCGTTATCCCCAAGGGAATATCACAATTCACATTGCAATAATACCTGGCTTACCACAAAAGGGTGTTTTAACCCCATAACGACTAAGCCCATTTGGGCCTTAAACATGCCTTCATAAATCATAACTCTTTTATATTTTCATCCACAGACTAGTATGAGGCTTGTTTTTTGCGCGACCAGTTGTCCGTTGTAATGCTATCACTCACTCTACCATAAAATGTATGGAGCAACCCCAAAAATACTATTTGTGTGGGGAAATTAAATAGAGAACCACAATTTTGCAAATTTTGGAAAGTTTTGTTTTCACGCCCTACAATTAACGGTAAAAATGACATGTGTTCTTCATTCTTTGAGTCAATACAATTAAAATGATACCTATGATAACCTACCTTTCTATTACTGTTGCGCTTAAAAAAAATCACAAACTTTTTAACCAAATTAGTACATTTAAAATCCCCCTATTTTGAAGATCTATAACTTTTTCATTTTTCCGTATAAGCGGTGGTATGAGGGCTCACTTTTTGCGCCGTGATCTGTACTTTTTATTGATGCCATATTTGCTTATATAAAACAGAATATTTTTTTTTATAATTTTTTTTAAATAAAATGTTCTAAAAAACAAAGCAGCTATTTTGGACTTTTTTTTTACGTTCACGCCGTTCACCATATGGTATCATTAACATTTTATTTTGGTTGGGATATTTACGCACGTGGCGATACCAAATATGTACATACCTTTTTTTTTTTTACTTTTTTGGGGGGAAATAGGGAAAATGGGACAATTTACGTTTTTATTGGGGGAGGGTTTTTTTCACATTTGTTTAAAAAAATGTTTTTTTTTACTTTTATTTTTACACTTTAATAGTCCCCATAGGGGACTCTTTATAGCAATCATTCGATTGCTAATACCGTTCAGTGCTATGCATAGGACATAGCACTGATCAGTATTATCGGTCATCTTCTGCTCTGGTCTGCTCGATCGCAGACCAGAGCAGAAGACCCGTGGAAGGCAGGGGAGGCAGGTGAGGGGACCTCCATCTGCCATGCTGGATGATCGGATCGCCGCAGCAGCGCTGCGGGCGACCCGATCATCCATTCAAAGTACCGCGATGCTGCAGATGCCGTGATCTGTATTGATCACAGCATCTGAGGGGTTAATGGACATCCGCGCGATCACGGATGTCCGCCATTACGGGCGGGTCCATGGCTGCTATCAGCAGCCGGGACCTGCTGCGCATGACGCGAGTATCGCTCCGATGCTCACGGTTATGCATAGGACGTAAATGTACGTCTTGGTGCGTTAAGTACCAGCTCACCAGGACGTACATTTATGACTGCGACTTTAAGGGGTTAAATACCCAAATTTTCTCAACTAAGTCAAATTATATTCCCTAATTACTCCTTAGGCTAAGTTTACATTTTTTATTTTTTTTTGCAAAAACGCCAATAAAAACTCTAAATCTGTCACATGGCGTTTTTTCTGTGAAAAACACTGTGCCTAAATGCTAGCTGCAAGTCAATAGGAAAACAAAAAATGTCTTTTCTACTTTGCGTTTTTCAGTTTGGTGTTTTTTTTATTTTTTATCTTTTCGGCGTTTTTTCACTCTTTGGCGTTTTCCTGCTCCTTGGCAGTTTTTCAAAATTACAGCATGTTGAGACAATGGCGTTTTTTTCACTGAAATCGTGGCATTTTTCTACCATAGAAGTCAATGGGAGTGAAAAAACGCTGAGAAAAACACCATGTGGGTTTTAACTGGTGTTTTGGCAGGCCTTTTTTTACTCTTTTTTGGACTTTAGCGATCCAAAAAAAGGGATTTTGTAGGGTACCATAAAACAGAGAGATGAAAAAAATAGTATTTAACAAAATTTATATTTTTGAGAATGAAATTTTTTATCATTTTTAAACAGGGACCAATTTATGTGGGTGGGCAGGGACCTAAAAATGTAGCCAGCAATATTAACAATGTAGAAAGGGGCCATTTAATTGTATAAATGATATAAAAAGTTTTACAAAATGTATTTAAAAAAAAATATTAGTAATGTATTTTAATGTATTTAATAAAGTGTGTGTTTTGCTTATTTTTTTTATTTTTATTTTTTTACTTTTTTCTTTATTTTTTTTACATTTTTTTAGGTAGTACTACTACTACCAGCATGGGAGTAGTAGTACCTGAACTAATAGACAGATTGCCCCTGGGTGTCACTTCTATAGAAGCTGGTGGCACGGCCACACTTCTCTGCTCCCCTGCACTGTACACAGTAGATTCCTGTTTCCCGCTGAGAGCGGTAATTGGCCAGATGTGTCAGCCAGTCACTGCTCTCAGCGTCATCTACGAATTTGTGATGTGAAGATACAGTGCAGGCAAGGGACGAGAGAAGAGTAGCTGGTCACCCGCTTCTATAGCTTATACAGGACGATTGCAGCGGGTGTCAGGAGTGATCCGCTGTGATCTGACCTTAACTGCAGGTACTACTGCTCCCAACATGGAGCACACTCTGCAGCAGATACTACAGCTCCCAGCATGGAGCAGAGTGTGCACCATTTTGGGAGCAGTAGTACCTGCAGTTAAGGTCAGATCACAGCAGGTGTCACTCCTGACACCCGCTGCGATCGCCCTTCATCCTTGAGATGTGGAACGGCTTTCTTCCACACTCCACATCTCTACACTATATTCCGGGCCGGCCAGTGATGTGAATAGAAATTCACATCACTGATTCATATTTCCCGCTGAGAGCGGTGATTGGCTGGCACCATCCGGCCAATCACCAATCTGAGCGAGAAATAATGAATCAGTGATGTGAATTACTATCATTACATCACTGGCCGGCCCGGAGTTTAGAGCAGAGATGCGAGTGCTGTATAGAGCTGCTCTGTATCTCAGCAATATAAAGAACGATCGCAATGGGTGTCAGGAGTGACACCCGAGGTGATCTGTCTATAGTTACAGGTACTACTACTCCCAGAAAGGAAAAGTTAGTTTCATGCTGGGAGTAGTAGTACTACCTAAAAAATGTAAGAAATAAAGAAAAAATAAGCAAAAGAAAAACATACTTTATTAAAAACATAATTAAAATAAATTACTAATAAAAATATATATATATTTTTTTGGTACCCAACAAGTATCTTTAAGAAAAAATGCCAAAGGGGCCAAAAATGCAATTTCCACACAAAGGCAAAAATGACAGAAAAAACGCAAGAAAACGCCAAATGCAGGAAAATGCTGTGGTGTTTTTTTAGGCCAGAAAAAAACCCCATGTGGAAACTTACCCTAACATCCCTCCTGCCCTTAAAAAGCTCTGTATCATACCTTTCCCCTTGCTCACATTGTGTGAGCTCCCAGCAGGAGAAAGTGGGTGTTCCCCAGCAGGCGCAAAGTCACTGAAGCCTGCGAGAGCTGTGCCTCACCATGCCCGCAAGCACTTCCTGAGTTTGGTTTCTTTCCTGCCAGACTGGGAGAAGACAAAACTAACTGTTTGATTTGTGGCAGGGAACAGTACAAAGCTACCTAGTGGCTGTTTTTTCAACCACATTAAAAACATATTAACCCCTTAAAGGGGAACTCCGGTGGAAATTTTGTTTTTACAAATCAACTGGTGTCAGAAAGTTAAACAGATTTGTAAATTAATATAAAGTAGAAAAAGATAGTGGCTATGGCACCTAACGGTCTATTAAAAAAATGCAATGAATAGAACTATTAGAGGTCCCACAAATATCCAAGAAAGTGTATAGTGGTAGTCCGTATACATGAAAAATGTCCTGCGTAACAGTGGTGCCTGGAAAGAATAAATGCAATTCAATAAATACCAGTAATAAAGAAAAGGGGTCCGGCAACTCACAGTAAGACGCTAGCTGCTAATCGACACGAGGTCCGTCCATGGGGCAGGAGAAAGTGAGGGAAGCTCAGGAGGCTTCCCTCACTTTCTCCTGCCCCATGGACGGACCTCGTGTCGATTAGCAGCTAGCGTCCTACTATGGATTGCCGGACCCCTTTTCTTTATTACTGGTATAGATTTGTAAATTACTTCTATTTAAAAATCTTAACCCTTCTAGTACTTATCAGCTGTTGTATACTACAGATATACTACAGAGAAATTTGTGAAGTTCTTTTCAGCCTGACAACAGTGCTCTCTGCTGACACCTCTGTACGTGTCAGGACTGTCCAGAACAGGAGGTTTTCTATGGGGATTTGCTTCTAATCTGGGCAGTTCCTGACACGGACAGAGGTGTCAGCAGAGAGCACTGTTGTCAGGCAGAAAAGAAATTCACTAATTTCTCTGTTTTATATAGCAGCTAATATGTACTAGAAGGATTAAGATTTTTTTAATAGAAGCAATTTACAAATCTGTTTAACTTTCTGTCACCAGTTGATTTGTCAAAAAAAAAACATTTCCACCGGAGTTCCCCTTTAAGGACTCAGCCCATTTGGGCCTTAAAGGCGTACTCTGCCACAAGCATCTTATCCCCTATCCAAAGGATGAAGGATAAGATGTCAGATGGAGGGGGTCCCGCCACTGGGGACCCCCCCGGGATCTCGGCTGCAGCACCCCGCAATCATTACTGCACAGAGCAAACTGTTTCTGTGCGTAATGACCGGCGATACAGGGGCTGGAGCATCGTGACGTCACAGATCTGCCCCTCGTGACGTCAGGGCCCACACCCTTAATGCAAGTCTATGGGAGGGGGCGTGATGGCCGCCACGCGCCCTCCCATAGACTTGTATTGAGGGGGCAGGCCGTGATATCACGAGGGGCGGAGCTGTGATGTCACGATGCTCCGGCCCCTGTATAGCCGGTCATTACGCACAGAGCGAGTTTGCTCTGTGCAGTAATGATAGCGGGGTGCTGCAGCCAAGATCCCAGGGGGATCTCGGCTGTTGGGCTTAAAAAAATCGCAAACTTTTTAACCAAATTAGTACGTTTAAAATCCCCCTATTTTGAAGACCTATAACTTTTCCATTTTTCTGTATAAGTGGCAGTATGAGGGCTAATTTTTTGTGCCGTGATCTGTACTTTTTATTGATACCATATTTAATACATTTTTTATAAAAAAATTTTTGGAATAAAATGTTATAAAAAAAAAAGCAGCAATTATGGATTCTTTTTACGTTCACCGTATGGTATCATTTACATTATATTTTAATAGTTTGATATTTATGCACGCAGCGATACCAAATATGTATATATAATTATTATTATTATTATTATTTTTTTTTTTTACACTTTTTGGGGGTGAAATAGGGTAACTGGAACAATTAACGTTTTTATTGGGGGGAGTTTTTTTCCCCCACATTTTTGTTACCTTATTTTGTGAAAATAAAAAGTATGGGGCAACACCAGCATGTTAGTGTAAAAACCACTAACCGGCTGATGTAGACCAACTTTTCCTATTCATAAGGGATAAAAGCCCCCCAAAATTTGTAACTCAATTTCTTGCGATTACGGAAATATCTCATATGTGGCCCTAAACTGTTCCCATGAAATACAACAGGGCTCCGAAGTGAGAAAGCGCCATGCGCATTTGAGGACTAAAATAGCATATGGGTGGACGCCAGTGATTACCAAACAGGGTGCCTCCAGCTGTTGCTAAACTCCCAGCATGCCTGGACAGGCAGTGGCTGTCCAAAAATGCTGGGAATTGTTGTTTTGCAACAGCTGGAGGCTCCTTTGGAAACACTGCTGAACGATGTTTTTTTTTATTGGGGGGAGGGGGAAAGTGTAAGGTGGTGTATATGTAGTGTTTTACCCTTTATTATGCGTTTGTGTAGTGTTTTTAGGGTACATTCAAACAGGCGGAGGTTTGCGGTGAGTTTCCCGCTAGGAGTTTGCGCAGCGGCAGAAAATTTGCCACAGCTCAAACTTGAAGCAGAAAACATACTGTAAACCTGCCCATGTGAATGTACCCTGTACATTCACATGGGGGTGCATACTGGGAGTTGTACTTTTGCAACAGCTGGAGGCACACTGGTTGGAAAACCTTCAGTTAGGTTCTGTTACCTAACTCAGTATTTTCCAACCAGTGTGCCTCTAGCTGTTGCCAAACTACAACTCCCAGCATGTACTGATCGCCGAAGGGCAGATGTAGTTATGTAACAGCTGGAGGTTTGCAACTACAACTCCCAGCATGCCGAGACAGCTGTTTGGGCATGTTGGGAGTTGTAATTTTACAACATCTGGAGGGCTACAGTTTACAACTTTAGCCCCCCCCCCCCCAGATGTTGCTAGGCAACTACTCACCGGCTTTCATAGTCTTCACCAGGGAGCCGCACGTCATCGCCGCCCGCAGCCACCGATCAGGTAAGGGACCTCCACCGCCGCCGGTCACGCTACAGTTCCCCCGTTCTGCCCGGATTACCGTCTTGCTTCTTGACGACCAATAGCAGGGATAGGAGGGGTGGCACCCCTGTCACCTAACTCCTTTCCCTTCAGGGGGCTCGGGGGTGTCTTGGACACCGGTATGACCCGAATCCGCCGAAAATCGCCGGTCTGAATTGACATGGGGGGGGGGTGTCTCAGGACCCCCCTGGGCTTATGCACGGGATGCCTGCTGATAGATATCAGCAGTCATCCCGGTCTGGTCCCCGACCGGATAGTGGTAGGGACCGGAATTCCTACGGGCGTACCCATATGCCCTACATACTTAAGGACTCAGGATGCAGGGCGTATGCATACGCCCTGCGTCCTAAAGAGGTTATACTATTTTGCTTCTATACGTGTAGACGTGTCATACCAGTTAACATATTTTGCACCTGATATTTACATATCATTCACTGCTTACGACAGGCAGCAGCATTTAACACTTTGGATGCAGTGATCAATGCCGAACACTGTGTTTAAAGTGAAAATGGAAGTTGCCAGTAGCTCTGTGGAGTTCACCAAACCCTCGCAACATGATCACAGTGGTTCGGTGAGCTAAAAAGGAGGAGGGTCCCCTTACCTGCCGCCGATCCAATGATGCAGCCTGGCTTAGCTAGGCTGTATCAGTGGATTGCCGGTCACACTGTGTAATGCTATGCCATATGCATAGCATTATACAATGATTGCAATCTTATAATTGCATATAAAAGTCCCTTAGGCTAAGTTTCTTTTTCTTTATATTCAAACAACCATTTATTTTTATCAAACAAAAACAGAGGGTAAACATTCCAGGCTCGGTAGAGACATCACAGATCAGCAAAACAATATAGAACAACACAACACACCTCTCGAAGGTCGGGGTCTCAATAGGTAAGACAGTCACGTTCCACAAACAGAAAAAAGTTTGAGGTTGAAATGCTCGTCTCCACCACGTCTGAGATAGGGGTAATATGATGAAAATGGGGATGAGGAGAATAGGAACAGAAAAGAGGGGAAAAAGCAAAGGAAGGAACAGAGAGAGGGGAAGGAAAAGGGAAGGGGGTGAAGATAGGGAAAGAGGAAGGTAACATGGAGAGGAGTCACGGGAAGCAGAGGGGGCGAAAGGAAAAACCCAAGTTCGGCAGTCAAGGCAAAAAAGGGAAAGGAAGGGTGGGAGGTATGGGTAACAGGGGAAGGATCATAAGGACAGTCCCTAACTATGCGCCGTTGGAGGGACTCTTATTCCCCCCCCCCCCCCCCGACTGTTTCGGAGTGGTACAAGGAAGTCCTTTTTCTCTGCCGTATGGAGGAACGGATGGCTGACTCGACGGGCTGTACACCTTTAGTCCTCCAACCAAAAAGCATCCACAGGTCCCAGCTCAGGAACACGTCCACCGGAGGTTTAGCTACCTACTAGATCAGAGAAGAGGTGGTCCCTGACTTGTTAAAATTCAGTCCGCCCTATATAGTCGGGATTCCACAAAGGCTAACCAGGGTCGCCATATCAGCACATATCTCTCCCGTTGACCCAGCCATCAGTTCCTCCATACGGCAGAGAAAAAGGACTTCCTTGTACCACTCTGAAACAGTCGGGGGAGGGGGGGGGTAAGAGTCCCTCCAACGTCGAGGAATCACTGTCCTTGCTGCCATTAGCAGGAAGTGAGCTAGTATCCTCGAGGGGGGGTTCTCCTAGACGCAGGAAGGAAAGAAAGGAGAAGCACCTTGGGATCATCAGGGTAGGACACGCCCAAGATAGACGCTATCCAGGAGAGAACTACGGTCCAAAAGCTATGGAGGGAAGGACACGACCACCACAAATGGGACATCGTACCACAGCACTGGTCTGGCACCGTTGGCTACATTCTATTCATTTCTCATTCGATGGCACAGGGTAAAGGCCACGAGAACATGTACTGCAACTCCGACTCCAAGGCCAACGACGGGAGGTTTTGGGCTGCCGCATCCATGAGCAGCCCATATATCTGGGAGACAGCCCTGGTGGTCGGAGAGTCAGAGGCACACATACGCTCGAAGGGCAGGAGCGGTATAGCAAGTCTTTAGGTGTGCATTACATGTCTAGAGAAGTGCTCCAGTTGCATATACTGCATATGTCGCAGCGGTGTACGGATGCGTACCGGGACCAGATCAGTATAAGAGCGGAGCCGAGTACCATCCAGGAAAGTACTTAGGGGCAGTGCAGGGGGATCAGAGTATCCAAGAAAGGATGAGGCCCGGACACCCGGGGGGGGGGGGGGGGGGGGGAAGAGGGGGTTACCTAGAACAGGAGTCAGTGGGCCATCTGGTTCAATAAGTCCAGTTTTTGAAATGTATCTCTTATAAGTCTGTACCAATTCTCTGGTGACCCACGGCAGAGGCTGCAGTAGGCTATCCGTGACCGTCCCTGAGGGCAGCCACGGAAAGGATGTAACCTCAAAGCTAGTAGTTCTCACCTCAATCCCACCCACCTCTTAACAGTGCAACCATGAAAGAAGTCCAGAAATCTGGCTAGCGTGTCTGTGATATAGTAGGCCTTGCAGTCCGGGACTGCAAGTCCACCCGCCTGCTTATGTCTAGTCAGGGTCTGCATGGCGATTCTAGATGGTCTCCCTGCCCATATAAAGCCCAAAATAGCTTATCCAGCCGTTTAAAGAATGGGGTAGGGATGGCCACAGGGACAGCCTGGAAAAGGTAGAGGAGATGGGGCAGAACGTTCATTTTTAGGATATTAGCCCTAAATGGAAAATGAAAGTAATGAAAGTAATGCTGCACATCCTATAATCCCAGGCAGGGCAGACAGGTAGACCCCCCCCCCCCTCCACTACCCTAGTTGTTTTCCTTTATGCTATGACTTAGTCTTACTCTGAGGACATCTTCTGCCCCTGTTGTTCCTCCTCCTCGCTGCTGCTGCACCAGGTTCTTCAAGGCTCCGTCCGTGCGCTATAGTAAAGTACAGCCTCTGCGCTCACTAGTATGAAAAGGCAGTGGGCCCCCTCACACACTGGGCCCCTGTGCAGCTGAACCGGCTGCACAGGAGATATGTCTGCCCCTGGCCCCCACCTATGCTAATCTATATCTGGGCTGGTGGGAGGAGTAAGTTGTATTTAGTGTGGCATTTTTACATCATATGGAGCATGTTAGCTTGTGGGCTCGTTTTATCGATGACATTTTCATCCTCTGGAATGGGTCTGCTGAACAGTTTGGGAGTTTTGTGGCTGATCTCAACATTAATTAAGTGGGACTTAAATTCACGTCAGAAATACATTCAAGTTAACTTCCCTTCTTGGATGTTCTGATCTGTAAAAATGATCAAAGGGCTCTGGAGAAAGCAGTCTACCGTAAACCCACAGCCACAAACTCCCTACAGGACTGGCATAGACATCATCCCAGACCCCTGTGCAAGGGCATCCCTAAGGGACAATATCTGAAGATGAAGAGGAATTGTTCAACACAATACGTATTCAGTAAACAAACAGCAGATCTCAGATGTAGATTTAGGGAACGTGGCTACCCAGATTGGGTATTAAAGAAGGTTTACTAGGAGACAGTAGGGCGAGATCGAGGGGAACTGTTCGTCCCTAAACCCAAACCACAGACTAACAACACGATAAGAATAGTTGCAACTTTTGATGGGGGAACAGAAAGGGTCAGATCCACCACTGATAAATAGTGGATGTGCTTTTGATGGATCAAGACCTTAAAGGGGTACTCTGGTGCTTACACATCTTATCCCCTATCCAAAGGATAGGGGATAAGATGCCTGATTATGGGAGTCCCGCAACTGGGGACGCCCATGATCATGCACGCAGCACCCAGTTTGTAATCAGTCCCCGGAGCGTGTTCGCTCCGGGTCTGATTACGGTCGACCGCAGGGCCGGTGGCGTGTGACGTCACGCCTCCGCCCCCGTGTGACGTCACACTCCACCCCTCAATGCAAGCCTACAGGAGGGGGCGTGATAGCTATCACGCTTGCATTGAGGGGCGGAGCGTGATGTCACACGGGGGCGGAGGCGTGACTTCACACGCCGCCGGCCCTGCGGTCGACCGTAATCAGACCCGGAGCGTGTTGGACTGATTACAAACGGGGTGCCACGTGCATGATCACGGGCGTCCCCAGCTGCGGGACTCCCGCGATCAGGCATCTTATCCCCTATCCTTTGGATAGGGGATAAGATGTGTAAGCACTGGAGTACCCCTTTAAAAAGATACTTGGTGCTCACCCTCAGATTTAGTTTAGGCAAGGTTGGAGTCTAAGGGACCGCTTTGTGAGGAGCCATATTGTCAGACCAAGCCTGGCTCCCATCTGGCTCTATCGTCAAATCGATGGCATGTAATTACATACAGGTAACTAACGTTTTTGAGAGTTCAGTGACACATCGTTCTTTCCAAATCTGCAACTTCATAAACTGCCGAGGTAAAGGGGTTATCTACAAGGCCACATGCATCTGTGGCCTTGAATACATTGAGAACATCATTTGGGAATTTAGAAGGCGGGTGGGGGAAAACCTCAGAGACATCTCATTGGTGGCTGATAAACCTTTAGCCAGGCACATTTACGAGACACATGGAGGTGACCCTAAGACAAAGTGCAATTTGTGGGTATTGAGCTCGGGAGACCCCCCTCTCAGGAGGTGGTGACTGGGACAAACTGATCCTACAAAGAGAAACCCAATGGATCTATTGTTTACAGACACAGACACCGAGGTGCCTCAATGAGCAGCTGAGCTTTGAATGTTTCATGTAGCCCACACTACTGTTTTCATATTTTCTCCCTCCCCGCTTGGCCATTTTTAATTTTTGTTATTCCCTGTTTTATTCCCTTCCAGCCCTCGCATACTACTGTTCATCATATTCTGTATCTATAAACTTCACCTACTCCGGAGTTCCTGCAAATTATTCATTATAAAGTACTCAGGTCATCATTTTTTCATGTACAATTATTTTCTATATTCATCTCAAGAGAAAATAATGACACAGCACCCGAAGCTCTTGTTGGTGTAGTGCATCCTCATTGTAAGTGTTGCCTGTGGCAATAAAGCAGCAAGATTGAAGTAGAGCTTCGAGTGCCGTGTCATTATTTTCTGTTGAGATACATATGCGCATACTGCACTTTAGACACGGCAGTGGAGTGGTGCTGACAGCCGCATCTCAGGACTTTGCTATTTTCTATATTCGTTTGTCATCAACATACATTTTCCTACTGATAACATTAATTGCGCTATATCATAGAACTGCAATATGACAGATGTCTTATCCTGCGCATTTTTTTAACCTTCCGTCATCGCAGCTCCCTTTAATTTAGCTGTCAATCCCTGCCATCAATACCATTGCATTGTTACTAGTTGCGGACAGCGCGGGAACAGTATCTCTGCGCTGCCTAGCAATGCCCGACGCTCTGCTCCAGTTTCTCACATGCCCCTGGAAGTGAGGTAGGCGTCCTAGATGTGACGCGGACACCCGGAAGCGTCACGGACCGGAAGCGTGTGCACACTGTATAAAACAAGCCTCACATGCTAACATGTTAACGAGAATTCTATGCCTTAGGATGGCGACTCTGCCACTGCAGAGCGCAGCCTATCGCCGGCCACCACTGCTGGTCATCTGTATCGTGAGTAATGCAATCAAGGGTAGGGCTCTGACAGGGTCTCTTGTACTGACCCCCCCTTTTTTCTTGCTGACTGACTTGCACTAATGCATAGGGGGATTTGATTGTGCCTTATGTGGCATAGTAGTACAGTACTTGGCTTTACTCCTCTTTGCAGTAAATTTGAGTAGCTGTATTAGTCCAGTGATGCAGATACAAATCAAAAAATGTTGCAGTATCTTGTAATACCTTTTTTATTGGACTAACAGCATTTTGTAGAGACAAGCTTTCGGGATTCCTCCCTTTATCAAGTCCAAAGCAAATCTAAGCTCACAAGTAGAAGACACAGGTTACAGCTCACAAATATGCAGGGGTTAAGACAATAGATGTGGAGAATTCACACTAAGATGGGCCATAAATTGTCCTGTTATAGGAACACAGACTAAATAGATAAGGATGAGAAAAAGGGGGAGGGAGGGGGGAGCAGGGGAGAGACTGGTATTTAAGCAGGACAAAGTGGGATGCAAAAGAGAATCCAGTACAGTACAGGATATAAGAGAATACAGTACAGGTTATAAGAAATTTTGATAATGAGATAAGAAGCTCAAATCCACATTAAGTCCCCCGTTTTTCGAGTCAAAAAACAGTATCATTTTGGCTTCAAATGTCTCTCTCGTGTGTTTTTGAAGTTCCCTCTCAGTATCTTGATTGTAAGGTCATGTATGGAGTGGCCTGTTTGGGTAAAAGGATGTCCAACTGGGGTGCAGTAGTCATTTTCTTTATGGCGGTTGATGGAATGTCTGTGTAGATTCATCCTTTCATTGAGTTTCCGGCTGGTTTCACCAATGTAGCATCCCATGTCACACTTGGTGCATTGTATCATGTAGACCACATTTGGGGATGTGCAGGTGTATAGTCCCCTAATGTTATATGTCTTGTTGTGGGTGGCTTCCATCTTGGTGCAGATATGTTGGCAGAGTTTACAGCGGGGTTTGGTGCAGGGTTTGGTCCCATTGTCTGTGTCTGTTCTTTCTGTAGGTAATTTTCGGCTGACCAGCTTTCGTTTTAAATTGTGTGGTTGTCTGAAGGCCAAGATGGGAGGTTCAGAGAAGATTTCTTTTAGCATCTCATCTCATCTCTCATCAATATCGGCTGTAGGTCCAGGGATTCCAGGGCAATTTATACGTAACTACAATCTTTAGGGGTCACCCCCCAAGGGGTTAGCCCTAAACTAGAAACCCCCCCTAAAACTCGATTTTATTAAATCATTTAAAACATATGAGCTCTGGTATATTGGTTTAAAAACACAGCTAATTGTTGTCTTTGTGATAAGCGTGCATCCAAAAAACCTTATGGTATTGCTCATGTGCTCAAACAGCACTAGTGTGAGGATGCCGTTAATCTATTAAATGGACACTAATAGCTGCTTATTAAAATATAGATAGCCTTCAGCTGCCCGATGTTTCGTTGGCTAAACCAACTTTATCAAGGTACAGAGGCCAATGGCCGTTCGTTTGGACCTCTCTCCCTTTTATATCCTCTGACCGTGATGTCAGAGTCCCCGCATCATTGTGCGCTATCTAATCCACCTATCTCCGCTCGGATGGTTTCATTCACTTATCCTGTCATTCCACGTCACTACACACTGATACCTTACCTACCAATCACTGTGCACACTTCATTGTTGTTCCGCCACGTACATATGATGCGCGGCGCATGTCATTGCACTTAGTGCATATCGCTCATCAGTCTAACTCATGTCAGTACGGAGTTCATCACTGTGCAAGTCCGCCGCGCATGTCAGCGGACTTGTATTTACTCGTGGATGATGTCAATAACTGCGGCTGCGCGTCCGCCCAAGTTATTCTGATATTGAGCTTTGCGCATGTCTGTGGACTTAGTTTCTACTGGTTGCCTTTGGTAGATATTAATGGTAATGTCCGCACATATCCTCGGACTCAGTTCTTCTCTTCATTATTGATGAGCTAAATTATTCTCTCACCGTATTAATGAACTTGGTTATTCTCTTTCCATATATTGGAGAGTGCCCTAACTATGTTGTTGTAGAGTATAGGGTGTATGATACTCCACATATAAGGAATATCTAGTGAAGAGGATAGTGAATACCTAAACATCTAAAAACAGCATCTCATCCCTTTTTGTAGTATATGTTCTTATGGCGGTCTATGGTACAGTGGGTGACATCTAATTATTATTATCTAGAGTAGGATAAATGGAGTTGTTATTGTTAATCGCAAGTGATTATGCTTAGATAGTTTGTGCTCTTGACCAACAATCACATAGTTCCTTTATCAATAGCACAGTTTTACCCCTGTACCACCTGATTAGTTCTAGTGCTAGTCCACATCATATCACAAAATGCCCAGTACTAATCCATTTATTTAGGTGGATTGTGGTTGCATCTGCTCTTTTGTTCTTTGATCTAGATTATCAGATTGTAGACATTAATGTTCGACATCTAGATGTTCATCCAAACTACTACATTAAATATATTATTTTACTTATTCCTTCCCTTGCCCAGGTAATAGCAGACATAGACTCGACCATCAAATTGACCATAGATTCACAGGGCACAATTTTGCCTGACTACAATCAACCATCTCCATTAGAGGTGAGTATGTCTTGGTAGCCATTCAATAAATACTGGTCACCATAGTACCACGCCATGGGTGGTTGTATATATGGTTGGCACAAAAATTACTCTTGATTTCTTGCTTCCTTGTAATTTTCCATAATAGGTGTAGATATTTACATCCCAAGTACCCTAACCAGCCATCTTGTCCATTATCAAAGGTAAGTGTATATAGATATCATTTGCTTTCTAGTAATCATATATATAGTGACTGTAAGTATCTTCCCATTATTGTCCTCATATTATAGGTGTCCTTGTATCATAATTATAGGTGTATTAGATAAAATAAAATAATTCAAAGTCACGGGGGAGAGGGACCATATAACCAATGCTCATTATTGTCTCTTACTTTCTGAATCATAATAATTTCCATTGCTACTCCAAAAAACGCTGTAAATGAGAAACCCTCCTTTAGTCCATCCGGACTTCTTGTTTTCAGTTTGTATATCCATTTGGCCTCCTCCTTAAGTAATATCCTGTCTACATTACCTTTTCTTGGGCCCATTTAAATTTGACGTAACCCCCAAAATTTTATTTGGTCACTCCTATTATTATGTACAGTCCTGATATGCTTTGCCAGCGGTGTATCTGCATTGGTACGGATGGTACTAAGGTGTTTCCCAATTCTCCGTCTGACTTCTCAAGTTGTTTTGCCCACATATAATTTTGGGCATGTGCAGCAAGCTATATATAATACATTCTTGCTGCTACAATTTATAAAGTCTAAGATTTTATAAGATCTGCCGTCATACGGATTGATAAATTCCTTGGTTTTGGGAAAAGAACTGCATGCTGTGCAGTGGCCACAGGGGTACGATCCTGCTGGTGGATTTGGTAGCCATGTCTGTGGGGTATCGCTTTTTTCCTCAAAATGGCTGTGTACCAGCAGTTCACGTAAATTATCGTTTATTTGTGAAGTATAGGCATCATATGTGCCTATCAATCTGATCACTGTCTCTGTTGATGTAGAAATTTTAGTACTCGGTCCGAGAAGTCTGTTCCGATCACTACGATACGCCCTATTAAAAGCTGTTCTCATATGCTTGATCGGATATCCCCTATCCTGAAATCTTGATGTTAAATTTCGGCTTTCATTCAGGAAGTGGCCTTCTTCTGAACAATTTTGGCGCGCTCTGAGGAACTGACCAATGGGAATGCTTTTACGCAATGTAGACGGATGCCAGCTGGTCCAATGAAGGAGACTATTAGTCGAGGTAGGTTTTCTAAAAATGTCAGTTTGAATTTTATTTCCAGAATCTATGTAGATGTTGAGGTCCAGAAAGTTAATGTATCTCCCTCCCTCTTCTGGAGTGAATTTCATTCCAATCCCATTTTGATTTAGAATCATAACAAATTCTCTAAATAGAGCCAAGTCTCCATCCCAAAAAATTAAAATATCGTCAATGTACCTTCCCCAAAAAGAAATGTGCTGTGTGTATAAAATCAAATCATCACCAAAAACAAAAGTGCTCTCCCACCACCCCAAAAAGAAATTTGCATACGTGGGTGCACATGTGGTCCACATAGCGGTGCCCTTCGTCTGGCAATAAAGGGCACCGCCAAAAAGAAAATAATTGTGAGTTAAGAAAAAGTGCAATAGTTCAATAATGAACTTATTATGATTGTGAAATAAAGTGCTCTTAGTATCTAAAAAAGTGCTTGTAGACCTAAATCGTGTTGGATATTACTATAAAGTGATTCCACATCTAAACTCATAAGAAGTGAAAAAAGGTGATAAGACTTTATCCAAATAAACACTAGCGTTCTCCGTAAGGTTATTATTGCCCGACACAATAGGGCGGCCCTTAATTGGGTTCATGCTCTTATGTGTTTTAGGTAAAATGTAAAAATCGTGGGGTGCTCGTTTAGAATGAATTTGTATTCGTTTTCTGACAGTACATTTTCTGATTTTGCTCTTGACAATATCTCCTTAAATTGTTTTAAATATTCACCAGTTGGATCTTGTGATATTTTTTGGTAGGTATCCTCATCATTAAGCAGTCTCATAGCCATATCCACATAGTCCTCCTTATCAAGGAGGACTATGTTTCTGCCTTTGTCTGACGGTTTTGTGATCAGATTCTTGTAATTTTGTAATTTTTGTAAGGCAAATTTCTCCCCTTTGTTCAAATTGGAATGTATAAAACGATTTCTCGGACGAATTTTCTGAATATCCTTGGTAACAAGTTTCACAAAAGGTATCTATCTCTGAATACTGACTAAATGCCGGAGTCGTTGTCGATCTCGGTTTTAATGATGTAAACTGTGCCTGTATCCCACTTGCTGTGCCCTCATTTTCCTCATGTAAGGATTCAAGCGCTTCCAGAGCGCAAGAGTCTAATATGGACTGAGTTCTTTCATCATTGTTGTGTGAACTATGCCACTTATGAAGTGCAAGTTTGCGGGCAAATAAGTTCACATCTTTGACCCAAGTGAACTCCTCAAATCTTGGTGTCGGTGTAAATGACAACCCTTTTAAAAGCTCCTGATGGTATCATTATCCCTCTTTCCTCAGGCACAGAATCTACCAGATATCCTGCCTGGGAATTGGCATTAGGAGAACTAGCTGTAAGTATATCAAAATCATTGTGTTGTTCTGTTATTCTTCTCCATACATCACTGTGGAGTGTAGTCTCCCCTGTAAGTTCACCATTGGGGTACTGTTCATTTGCATCAATTCCTTGTACTATTATATCCCTATGGGTAAACGAATTTAGATACCCATTGTTTCCCTGTTCCCTAATCACTGTTGTAGAGTCAGTGTCATACGTATTATCAAATAATATGGTATAATTGAGCTCTTGATTAGGTGTCATTGGCCATATCCTTACACCATCCGAGGTTTGAATGGTGTTGGGGGTACTGTAGTACTCGTCATTTGTGATATTGGCATCTGTCCCAATTGTTGGGGCATAATGCCTGTTCCTAAAAAAGGAGGAGTGTTTAAAGAAGGCTGTGGTGTAAGTTATGGTATATTCGTTGAGAGTGTCGGGGCCATAACTGGAGTGGCACCCACATTCCTTTGTGGTAGTGGTGGTTGGGTTGTGGACATATTGGTATAGTACAAAGTGGAGCCAGAGGCTAAATTGGCCGATGACCCACATGTTGTATTTGTTGGATATTGATTGGGGGTAGATGTTGTCTTACGATAGGGCTGTTTTTTGCTCTTGAATTATTGTAACCAGATTTATTTTTACTTTTCGTTCCTGTATTGGACTGATTACAACTTATTTGCCCGCAAACTTGCACTTCATAAGTGACATAGTTCACACAACAATGATGAAATAACTCAGTCCATATTAGACTCTCGCGCTCTGGAAGCGCTTGAATCCTTACATGAGGAAAATGAGGGCACAGCAAGTGGGATACAGGCACCGTTTACATCATTAAAACCGAGATCGACAATGACTCCGGCATTTAGCCAGTATTCAGAGATAGATACCTTTGTGAAACTTGCTACCAAGGGTATTCAGAAAATTCATCCGAGAAGTCGTTTTATACATTCCAATTTGAACAAAGGGGAGAAATTGGTCTTACAAAAATTACAAAATTACAAGAATCTGATCACAAACCCGTCAGACAAAGGCGGAAACATAGTCCTCCTTGATAAGGAGGACTATGTGGATATGGCTATGAGACTGCTTAACCTCTTCAGGACACAGGGCGTATGGATACGCCCTGCATTCCGAGTCCTTAAGGACCGAGGGCGTATCCATACGCCCGTGGGAAATCCGGTCCCCACCGCTAGCCGGTTGGGGACCGGAGCCGGATGTCTGCTGAAATCATGTCGGCGATCGGAGAAAATCGCATGTCAATTCAGACATGCGATTTTCTCCAATTCCGGGCTAATCGGGTCTCTGGTGACCCGATCACCCGGAAAATAGGGCTGATCGGAGCTGTCAGCAACAGCCCCGATCAGCCTAAAGGATAGGAGTGAGGTCGCAAAGCTGCGATCTCCTCCTATCCCCCGCCATTACTCAGAATGGAGTTCTGACCAATGGCAGTGTAGGACAGGGGGTGCAGAAGATGGAGGCCGTATCTGCAGGAGAAGATGCCTGGGGACCTGGGATGTTCGCTTGACCCTGCTGGATCTTTGCTCAGGTAGGGGGGGGGGGATGGGGGATTGAAAGTGAAAGTAAATCGATCTTTACTGTGGCAACCACTAGGGGGGCCAAACTGCAACTCCCAGCATGCCTGGGCAGTCGAGGCATGCTGGGAGTTGTAGTTTTGTAACATCTGGAGGGTCACAGTTTGGAGACCACTGTTACAGTGGTGCCCAAACAGTAGCCCTCCAGAGGTTGCCAAACTACAACTCTCAGCATGCCTCGACTGCCCAGGCATGCTGGGAGTTGTAGTTCTGTAACATCTGTCCCTTCAGATTTAGCAATTTTCATGACATACTTTGAAGCCCTCTAATTCTTTCAAAAAGCAAAAGTATGTCCACTTTATGATGCCAACATAAAGTGGACATATTGTATTTGTGAAAAAAAATTAAATTTATTTGGAATATCCATTTTCCTTACAATTAGAGAGCTTCAACGTTAGAAAAATGCAAAATTTTCATGAAATTTTGGGATTTTTCACCAAAAAAGGATGCAATTAACGCCGAAAATTTACCACCAAAATAAAGTGGGATATGTCACGAAAAAACTATCTCAGAATCAGAATATTCGGTAAAAGCGTTTTCGCGTTATTAATTTATAAAGTGACGGTGGTCATAATTGCGAAAAAGGGCTCAGTCCTTAAGGTGAAAAAGGGCTACGTCCTTAACCCCTTAAGGACTCAGGGTTTTTCCGTTTTTGCACTTTCGTTTTTTCCTCCTTACCTTTTAAAAATCATAACCCTTTCAATTTTCCACCTAAAAATCCATGTTATGGCTTATTTTTTGCGTCGCCAATTCTACTTTGCAGTGACATTAGCCATTTTACCCAAAAATGCACGGCGAAACGGAAAAAACCTTATCATTATTCTGTAGGTCCATACGGTTAAAATGATACCCTACTTATATAGGTTTGATTTTGTTGCACTTCTGGAAA
Source organism: Hyla sarda (assembly GCF_029499605.1). Classification (NCBI taxonomy): domain Eukaryota; kingdom Metazoa; phylum Chordata; class Amphibia; order Anura; family Hylidae; genus Hyla; species Hyla sarda. The sequence goes on along the minus strand of NC_079193.1, from coordinate 120,540,612 downwards.
AAATCATAACAACATGCAGGAAAATTTATACGTTTAAAAATGTCATTTTCTGACCCCTATAACTTTTTTATTTTTCCACGTACAGGGCGGTATGAGGACTCATTTTTTGTGCCGTGATCTGAAGTTTTTATCGGTATGATTTTTGTTTTGATCGGACTTTTTGATCACTTTTTATTCATTTTTTAATGGTATAAAAAGTGACCAAAATACGCTTTTTTTGCGCGTACGCCATTGACCGTGCGGTTTAATTAATGATATATTTTTATAGTTCGGACATTTACGCACGCGGCGATACCACATATGTTTATTTTTTATTTTTTTTACACTGTTTTATTTTTTTATGGGAAAAGGGGGGTGATTCAAACTTTTATTAGGGAAGGGGTTAAATGACCTTTATTAACACTTTTTTTAACATTTTTTTTGCAGTGTTATAGGTCCCATAGGGACACACTGATCTCTCATCCTGATCACAGGCGTGTATTAACACGCCTGTGATCAGTGTTATCGGCGCATGACTGCTCCTGCCTGGATCTCAGGCACGGAGCAGTCATTCGTCGATCGGACACCGAGGAGGCAGGTAAGGGCCCTCCCGGTGTCCGGTCAGCTGTTCGGGACGCCGCGATTTCACCGCGGCGGTCCCGAACAGCCCGACTGAGCAGCCGGGTCACTTTCACTTTCGAAGTGGCGGTCAGCTTTGACCGCCGCTTCTAAAGGGTTAATACTGCACATCGCCGCGATCGGCGATGTGTGGTATTAGCCGCGGGTCCCGGCCGTTGATGAGCGCCGGGACCGACGCGATATGATGCGGGATCGCGGCGCAATCCCGCTTCATATCGCGGGAGCCGGCGCAGGACGTAAATATACGTCCTGCGTCGTTAAGGGGTTAATGATGAGGATACCTACCAAAAAATTTCACGAGATCCAACTGGTGAATATTTAGAACAATTTAAGGAGATATTGTCAAAAGCAAAATCAGAAAATGTACTGTCAGAAAATGAATACAAATTCATTCTAAACGAGCACCCCACGATTTTTACGTTTTACATAAAACACATAAGAGCATGAACCCAATTAAGGGCCGCCCTATTGTGTCGAGCAATAATAACCTTACGGAGAACGCTAGTGTTTATTTGGATAAAGTCTTATCACCTTTTGTACCTTCCCTTCCTTCATACCTTAAGGACACCAAGGACACAGTTCTGAAAATTAATGATCTTTTGGTCACGGACACCACACTTCTTGTGAGTTTGGATGTGGAATCACTTTATGGTAATATCCAACACGATTTAGGTCTACAAGCCATCAGCACTTTTTTAGATACTAAGAGCACTTTATTTCACAATCATAATAAGTTCATTTTTGAACTATTGCACTTTATCTTAACTCACAATTATTTTCTTTTTGGCGGTGCCCTTTATTGCCAGATGAAGGGCACCGCTATGGGGACCACATGTGCACCCACGTATGCAAATTTCTTTTTGGGGTGGTGGGAGAGCACTTTTGTTTTTGGTGATGATTTGATTTTATACACACAGCACATTTCTTTTTGGGGAAGGTACATTGACAATATTTTAATTTTTTGGGATATTTAGAGAATTTGTTATGATTCTAAATCAAAATGGGATTGGAATGAAATTCACTCCAGAAGAGGGAGGGAGATACATTAACTTTCTGGACCTCAACATCTACATAGATTCTGGAAATAAAATTCAAACTGACATTTTTAGAAAACCTACCTCAACTAATAGTCTCCTTCATTGTACCAGCTGGCATCCGTCTACATTGCGTAAAAGCATTCGCATTGGTCAGTTTCTCAGAGCGCGCCAAAATTGTTCAGAAGAAGGCCACTTCCTGAATGAAAGCCGAAATTTAACATCAAGATTTCTGGATAGGGGATATCCGATCAAGCATATGAGAACAGCTTTTAATAGGGCATATCTTAGTGATCGGAACAGACTTCTCGGACCGAGTACTAAAATTTCTACATCAACAGAGACAGTGATCAGATTGATAGGCACATATGATGCCTATACTTCACAAATAAACGAGATATTGAAAAGACATTGGCATATCCTACAATCAGATCCGGATCTGATCGGGAGAATTGGACCCAGACCCAACATTACAAATAGAAGGGGAGTCAATTTACGTGAACTGCTGGTACACAGCCATTTTGAGGAAAAAAGCGATACCCCACAGACATGGCTACCAAATCCACCAGCAGGATCGTACCCCTGTGGCCACTGCACAGCATGCAGTTCTTTTCCCAAAACCAAGGAATTTATCAATCCGTATGACGGCAGATCTTATAAAATCTTAGACTTTATAAATTGTAGCAGCAAGAATGTATTATATATAGCTTGCTGCACATGCCCAAAATTATATGTGGGCAAAACAACTTGAGAAGTCAGACGGAGAATTGGGAAACACCTTAGTACCATCCTTTCCAATGCAGATACACCGCTGGCAAAGCATATCAGGACTGTACATAATAATAGGAGTGACCAAATAAAATTTTGGGGGTTACGTCAAATTTAAATGGGCCCAAGAAAAGGTAATGTAGACAGGATATTACTTAAGGAGGAGGCCAAATGGATATACAAACTGAAAACAAGAAGTCCGGATGGACTAAAGGAGTGTTTTTTCATTTACAGAGTTTTTGGAGTAGCAATGGAAATTATTATGATTCAGAAAGTAAGAGACAATAATGAGCATTGGTTATATGGTCCCTCTCCCCCGTGACTTTGAATTATTTTATTTTATCTAATACACCTATAATTATGATACAAGGACACCTATAATATGAGGACAATAATGGGAAGATACTTACAGTCACTATATATATGATTACTAGAAAGCAAATGATATCTATATACACTTACCTTTGATAATGGACAAGATGGCTGGTTAGGGTACTTGGGATGTAAATATCTACACCTATTATGGAAAATTACAAGGAAGCAAGAAATCAAGAGTAATTTTTGTGCCAACCATATATACAACCACCCATGGCGTGGTACTATGGTGACCAGTATTTATTGAATGGCTACCAAGACATACTCACCTCTAATGGAGATGGTTGATTGTAGTCAGGCAAAATTGTGCCCTGTGAATCTATGGTCAATTTGATGGTCGAGTCTATGTCTGCTATTACCTGGGCAAGGGAAGGAATAAGTAAAATAATAAATTTAATGTAGTAGTTTGGATGAAAATCTAGATGTCGAACATTAATGTCTGATAATCTAGATCAAAGAACAAAAGAGCAGATGCAACCACAATCCACCTAAATAAATGGATTAGTACTGGGCATTTTGTGATATGATGTGGACTAGCACTAGAATTAATCAGGTGGTACAGGGGTAAAACTGTGCTATTGATAAAGGAACTATGTGATTGTTGGTCAAGAGCACAAACTATCTAAGCATAATCACTTGCGATTAACAATAACAACTCCATTTATCCTACTCTAGATAATAATAATTAGATGTCACCCACTGTACCATAGACCGCCATAAGAACATATACTACAAAAAGGGATGAGATGCTGTTTTTAGATGTTTAGGTATTCACTATCCTCTTCACTAGATATTCCTTATATGTGGAGTATCATACACCCTATACTCTACAACAACATAGTTAGGGCACTCTCCAATATATGGAAAGAGAATAACCAAGTTCATTAATACGGTGAGAGAATAATTTAGCTCATCAATAATGAAGAGAAGAACTGAGTCCGAGGATATGTGCGGACATTACCATTAATATCTACCAAAGGCAACCAGTAGAAACTAAGTCCACAGACATGCGCAAAGCTCAATATCCGAATACCTTGGGCGGACGCGCAGCCGCAGTTATTGACATCATCCACGAGTAAATTCAAGTCATGCGCGGCGGACTCGCGCTGTGATGAACTCCTTTACTGACATGCGCGATAGTTCAGACTGATGAGCGATATGCACTAAGTGCAATGACATGCGCCGCGCATTATATGTACGTGGCGGAACAACAATGAAGTGTGCACAGTGATTGGTAGGTAAGGTATCAGCATGTAGTGACGTGGAATGACAGGATAGGTGAATGAAACCATCCGAGCGGAGATAGGTGGATTAAATAGCGCACCATGATGCGGGGACTCTGACATCATATTGATAAAGTTGGTTTAGCCAACGAAACGTCGGGCAGCGGAAGGCTATCTATATTTTAATAAGCAGCTATTAGTGTCCATTTGATAGATTAACGGCATCCTCACACTAGTGCCGTTTGAGCACATGAGCAATACCATATGGTTTTTTGGATGCACGCTTATCACAAAGACAACAATTAGCTGTGTTTTTAAACCAATATACCAGAGCTCATATGTTTTAAATGATTTAATAAAATCGAGTTTTAGGGGGGGTTTCTAGTTTAGGGCTAACCCCTTGGGGGTGACCCCTAAAGGTTGTAGTTACGTGGTGCAGGGTTTGGTCCCATTGTCTGGGTCTGTTCTTTCTGTAGGTAATTTTTGGCTGACCAGCTTTCGTTTTAAATTGTGTGGTTGTATGAAGGCCAAGATGGGAGGTTCAGGGAAGATTTCTTTTAGCATCTCATCTTCCGCCAATATCGGCTGTAGTTCCTTGACAATTTTGCGTATTTCTTCAAGGGCCGGATTGTATGTTGCTACTAGTGGTACGCGTGGTGATGGTTGTATCTGTCTGTATTGTAACAGGTGTTCCCGTGGTGTTTGAAGGGCGGAGTGTATTTTCCTATTGATTGTCCTAGGCTTATATCCTTTTTGTTTGAATTTCTCAGACAGTGTTTGTAGGTGCAGGTCTCTGTCATCAGGGTTGGAGCAGATGCGATGGTACCTGGTAGCTTGGCTGTATATGATGCCTTTCTTTGTGTGTGATGGATGGAAACTGAATTTATGTAGATAGCTGGATCGTTCTGTGGGTTTTCTGTATACAGACGTTTGTAGTGTGTTCCTGTTTATTGTGACAGTAGTGTCCAGGAAGTTTACACTTTCTGTAGAGAAGTCAATTTTGAGTTTGATAGATGGATTGAATGTGTTGAAGGCATCATGTAACTTTCTGAGTTTTTCTTTTCCTTCTGTCTGTAGGGTTTGTGAAGTTGTGTGTCTAGAAATCATTGTTCAAGGTCAGCCATGAACAGGTTGGCATATTGTGGTGCCATCCGGGTCCCCATTGCAGTGCCCATCATTTGTAGATATATGTCACTGTTGAAGCTGAAGTAGTTGTGTGTTAGGATGAATTCTATGAGTTTGTTGATGACTCCAGGGCTGTATTTCTGGTTGTGGGTTTGGGATGAGAGGAACAGGGAGCAGGCCTGCTCCCTGTTCCTCTCATCCCAAACCCACAACTGGAAATACAGCCCTGGAGTCATCACTAAACTCATAGAATTCATCCTAACACACAACTAGCCACATACAATCCGGCCCTTGAAGAAATACGCAAAGTTATCAAGGACCTACAGCCGATATTGATGAGAGATGAGATGAGATGCTAAAAGAAATCTTCTCTGAACCTCCCATCTTGGCCTTCAGACAACCACACAATTTAAAACGAAAGCTGGTCAGCCGAAAATTACCTACAGAAAGAACAGACACAGACAATGGGACCAAACCCTGCACCAAACCCCGCTGTAAACTCTGCCAACATATCTGCACCAAGATGGAAGCCACCCACAACAACAAGACATATAACATTAGGGGGCTATACACCTGCACATCCCCAAATGTGGTCTACATGATATAATGCACCAAGTGTGACATGGGATGCTACATTGGTGAAACCAGCCGGAAATTCAACGAAAGGATGAATCTACACAGACATTTCATCAACCGCCATAAAGAAAATGACTACTGCACCCCAGTTGGACATCATTTTACCCAAACAGGCCACTCCATACATGACCTTACAATCAGGATACTGAGAGGGAATTTCAAAAACACTTGAGAGAAAGACATTTGAAGCCAAAATGATACTGTTTTTTTACTCGAAAAACAGGGGACTCAATGTGGATTTGAGCTTCTTATCTCATTATCAAAATTTCTTATAACCTGTACTGTATTCTCTTATATCCTGTACTGTACTGGATTCTCTTTTGCATCCCACTTTGTCCTGCTTAATTACCAGTCTCTCCCCTGCTCCCCCCTCCCTCCTTTTTCTCATCCTTATCTATTTAGTCTGTGTTCCCATAACAGGACAATTTATGGCCCATTTTAGTGTCAATTCTCCACATCTATTGTTTTAACCCCTGCATATTTGTGAGATGTAACCTGTGTGATTAGATTTGCTAGATTTGCTTTGGACTTGATAAAGGGAGGAATCCCGAATGCTTGTCTCTACAAAATGCTGTTAGTCCAATAAAAAAGGTATTACACGATACTGCAACATTTTTGATTTGCATCTCCTCTTTGCACATATAGGCTTTCTGTTGGACACTAACCTAGATAGCCTGATCTGTTTACTTCACTTGATTTGATTGATTTATGTGTTTACTGCATCTTTTGCACACCATTTATCTATTCCCCTGAAGAACCTAAAGTGCGTAGGGGAAACACGTTGGGCTTGCTGGAATGATAATTGTGCAATAAGGGATTACCAGGGATTGACCAAGGGGTAGACGGGGGCACGGGTTACCCTTATTAGGGAGAGTACCCAGACGGTCCCTGTGTGAGTAGGGGTAGCTTCACAAAATCTCCCCTTACAGGGATTACTAGGGCCATCATTACCATGTGATCACCCTCTGGCCCCTATCCTAATTCATCCCATTTATCCCTTAATACTACCGTGTTCAATGTGCATGATGGCTGATAAGCTCTGTATTTGAGTTACACTATATCCAGCCTCTTGGCATTGTCCCGTGATTGGTCTTCTAGTCCATTTCAGAATTATTCTTGCATATGTGTTAGTGGGGTTTTTATGTTTTACTGGCACTTTATTAAATGTTAAGTTTTATATACTGTGTACCCATCTGTGATTTTTATTTTTTTATTTTCTAAGGCTGCACACCACACCAAGCTCTGTGATTTCTTGCTTTCACTAGAATAAATTGAATTGAAGATGGACCACATGTGGGTGAGTTGACTCGTCTCCTTTCTCTCTGTAATAGAATTCTTACATTTCAGCTTGTGTCAACTTGGAAATGTGCAAAATCATTAAAGTGAGAGATTAGGAACAAATGGCATTTTGGTGCCCAGAGGAAGCAGGAGGCATAAGGGCAGTAAAATTACATCAGGTTGACCACCATTTCTTTCAACTACCACATGATAAACTCCAGATTATACATTTGCTGGTTTATGTATCAGCTCCAGAGCCAATAGGAGACAGCAAAGAGGGTCAGGCTTTTACACAGTTTTAAAGGCATGGCAAGTGCCGCTGCCAGCATTCTGGAGAAAGGGAGAGAGAGACAGATAGTGTGTGTGTGAGAGCAGAAGCAAGAGCTTGCAGAATCCTCAAAAAGCCTTCTCATATCACAATAACTTCCACAGCTAGCTGAGCACAAACCCTGGGCTGTACAATTCCACAGCAAAGCTAGCAAAACCTTGATCTGTGAGCTGATTTCAGGGACTCCTATCCCTGCTCCTACACTTAACACTGCTACATTTCACGCGCATTAGCCCTCTAAAGCCCTCTCAAACACGTTATATTTACCTAGAGCCTACGTTTAACGAGCATTAGCCATCTAAAATGCTTGCATGTTTATATTCTTGGTTTAAATCAAGAAAACTATTTATTTACCTGGTTGTAAGATAAAGCAGTTCAAAGCCTTGTAAGTTAAAGTTGACTTGTAGGTAAGTAAAAAACATAACCTCAAAAAAGGTCAAAAGAACCTAAAAAAAATAAATGTCTGGTAAAGGAATTGTTGGGCGAGGAGTACGGAAGACCTCTGCCATGTCCAGCACTGGTACAGGTAGCAGCAGCCAGGTGCCTAGTGGTAGTTGTAGCAGCCACGTCTGCCATTCAAAGTTATCACTGTCTGCCTGAGGTTGTGTCGTTTCACAGGGGAGTACAGCCCTTGTGAACTGGTCTGATAATTTGACGGTGAGCACGCTGTCAGTGGATCCCTTCATTATCAACAGTTACATGGCGCAGTGGAAATGTCTTTCCTAGCTGGTCTGTTTCCTCATATCTGTCTTAGTACTAGCCAAGAGGAGGAGTTGTGTCATTGTCAGCCTTTGAAAAGTGTTCCTGAGGTGGTGGAGAGGGATGCAGTAGCTGAGCACAGCACTAGTGGGGATACAGTAAGGCATCATGGTGCCAGGGGCGGACATACCGCCTGTGCAGCCAGTTCGGCTGCACAGGGGCCCGGCATGTTAGGGGCCCGCCCAGTGGCAAGCCATAGATGTCGGGCCTCACAGCCTGGGCCCCCGCAGTGCCCCCAGCCACTATTTCAAACTATATGCTGCAGTAACAGGTCCCGGGCCTGCTGCTGCCAGCACTTATTTATCTTTATCGGTGCAGGCGAGACGGACAGGCCAGGGGCTGATGGGAACAGACGCGCCCCGCGCAGGCACGCACGTCTGTTCTAAGCCCTTGACGTGTCACTGCCCCCGGCAGAAACAGCTTATCCTCCCGCCTCACACCGCTGCATCACAGAGCTTGCAGGCTGGTGAGTAAACAACGATCGGGTGCGGACCGGGAGGGAGAATGACGGGGTTGTAATGTAATGAGGACCAGGCGGGGGTGCTGCTTGCAATGATAATGTGGTGATGTGGTCGTCAGGAGATTGTAAGGATGACGAACAAGACAGGGGGGGGGGTGTTGGTGTAATGCAATGGGGGAATGTAGTGATTATGAGGATCAGAAGGGGGGTCAGGGGTGTAGTGATTATAAGGAGGACCAGGGGGGGGGGGTTATGATGGTAATGAGGAGGATCGGGGGGGGGGGGGGGGTTTGATGGTCAGCGGTGTCAAGATGATGAGACCGAGGGCTTTTTATTATTTTTTTTTTGGGGGGGGGGGGGGGGGTCTGTGGGGTGCTAGTGGGCGGGAGCAGACCAGACTGATCACCAGATTTGGTTAGTATCCAGCTTGGGGTATATGGGGGTGATGAGACTGAGGATTGAGTGTATGGGGTGATGAGGAGACCAAGGATGGAGTGTAGGGGTGATAAGGAGACCGAGGATAGGGTTTGAGGTGATGAGAAGACAAATGATGGAGTGGGGGAGGAGACCGAGGATGGGATGAGGAGTATGCGTGATAAGGAAAGCGAGGAAGAGGGAGGGATGTGTGTATATGTATGCTAGATATGTGTGTTTGTGTGTATGTATGATAGATCTTGTATTCAGGGGGTACAGTGGTTGGCAGTATTATATTCAGGGGTACAGGGGTTGGCAGTATTATATTCAGGGGTACAGTGGGTGGCAGTATTATATTAAGAGGGTACAGTATGTGGCAGTATTATATTCAGGGGGTACAGTAGTTGGCCGTATTATATTCAGGGGGGACAGTGGTTGGCAGAAATATAATGCTTATTGTCTTCATACAGAGGATGAGGATCTACTGACAAATTAAGGAAGCATTGATGTCCAGGTGTCAGACACTGCAGAGAAGATGCAGGACATCCTGGTGTCTGGACCCGACGAGGAAGAAAAGTAAAGACAACAAAGAAGACGTCACTCAGGTAACTGATATCATTGTGTATTTTCCTGACTGTCCCATCAGCTGTAGTCACAGTATATTCTGTAGTTATGATGGGAGACACTGTAACCCAATCTGTGGCTCTCAAGCTGTTGCAAAACGGCAACTTCCATGATTCCTGAGGCTCTTCAGATGTGATGGGAGTTGCAGATTTCCAACATCTGGGGAGGCACTTGAACTGAGGTGATTGGTGGGGGTTCCATGAGTCAGACCCCCACCATAAAAATTTCTGCTTATTTTAAAATGCCTGGGCCTATTTCCGGTCCCAGTACAGGCCCTGCCTGTAAGTCACTTCTATCACTATGGAGCCAGGAGCTGCCCGGGTAGCTGGCGCGGGGCAACGAGGGGTGTCATGCTAAGTCCAAGGGTGCAAGTGTAAGGGGGATACTCCCCGGGCCTGGGCCGCACACTTAGAGGGACAGGGGCCCCCCAGACCCCACCCCTTAAAGGGGAACTCCGGTGGAAAACAATTTTTATTTTTATTTTAAATCAACTGGTGCCAGAAAGTTAACCAGATTTGTAAATTACTTCTAATAAAAAAGCTTTAGCCTTCCAGTACTTATTAATAGCTGTATGCTACAGGGGAAATTCTTCTCTTTTTGTATTTCTTTCTTGTCTTGTTCACAGTGCTCTCTGCTGACACCTGATGCCCGTATCAGGAACTGTCCTGAGCAGGAAAAAAATCCCCATAGCAAACCTATGCTGCTCTGGACAGTTCCTGACATGGACAGAGGTGTCAGCAGAGAGCACTTCCTGTGGAACACAGCAGCTGTTGGGTGTGTCTGATTTCCAGGGCTTTCCAGAGAGAGGGGATTGAAGCAGATTTTCCTACAGCCTTTTTCCCAGGAGGGTGGCAGCCTCCTTGGGAGAACCTCCTGCTATGGAGCCCCAGACTTCCACCCCTCGAACTAGGCCGGAGGGGGGTGGGAGTGAGAGAGCTACGGCCGATTCTCAGGACGGGGTGAGAAGATCCAGCAGGCTCCGCAGAAATGTGGAGCCCACTCCCCCGTCCGTCGCTGGAAACCGCAAGGCGTCCGGTAAGAAAATTACAGTTATGTCTTCAGGGACTGTTGTTATGGAACCCCAGCAATGGGGGGTGAAGGGACCCAGGGAGTCGCTTGCCACCTTTGGATCCTGCATGCAGGCAAAGCTGGTGGAATATGAGCAGCTGGGAAAGAAGCTGAAGGTGTTAAGGGAAGATCTGAAGTTTGCTCGCTACCAGACAGATAACTCTGCCAAGGCCATGAGGGCTAAGTTTGCTGCCAGGGTGTGTGAACTGAAGGCAGAGGAGCAGGAGGTGGTGAGAGCCCGAATGCAGATCGTAGAGGGAGCGGGTATATTTAAGGAAAAGTTAAAAAATGACGACCGCTATAAAATTATGAAGACCCCTGTGAAGGAGGAAGAGGATAGTCAGGGGGAGGAAGAATGCCTGTTTGATACAGAGGAGAAGATGGAGGAAGGTGGTGAGGGAGATGGCGGCAGTGAGGGTGATGAGAGTGAGGGGGATGTGTGTGATACCCCATGTACCCCTAAGACCTCTGTCACCCCAAGTGCAGAATATATTAACCCTGCCCAAGTCGCCTTACCAACCACCTCAGAGGAAAGTGACAGCAGTGATGGCGGTGACAGCAGCCCGGTCGGTGGGGGGCTCCTGCGGGCCATAGTGATGCAGGAGTCACCCACCCGTCTGGAAAATTTCAGTTTTGGCCAGGACCTGGGCCCTGAGGAGAATAAAAGGAAGAAAAAGAAGAAGAAAAAGGCTGGGAAGCAAGTGAAGTTTGTTTTCTCTCCTATCCAGCAGTCTGGGCTACCTGAAAAGTTGGTTCAGGCTGCTGGGCCCCCCACCCTGCCAGATCCCGCTTCTGCTGTGGAACGGGACCAGCACGGGGGGTACAGTGCTGCATCCAACATGGCCGCGGGTGCTACAGTCATGCGTCCTGCTGGTAGGGAAGAGCAGGACGGGCTAATGGTGGGCAGTAGTTATGCGGCAGTGTGCAAGGGGAGCGGTTCCCCGAGTATTGTGGGCAATGTCACCAGCTCTGCAGGGCACTCCCCTGAGAGGGGGGGGAGTGTCCAGGCACCGGGACCTACTGCTGAGCCTGTGCGGTCGGGCGCAGTGTGTAGCGCGGATGCTGCAGGGATCTCCCCTGATAGGGAGGGGAGTCCCTGCACATCAGTGGCAGAAGGAGGGGTGGAGGTGCGCCCGGAGGGGCAGCCTCGGGATTTGACGTCTACGGTGGCGTCTCGTATAGAGGAGGAGTCAGTGTCGGCAGCCGCCGGTGACCTAAGAAGGAGCAAGAAGCCCAAGCTAAAACACATCCAGGCCAGCCCAGAGGTAGTGGGTGAAGCAGCTGCTGATCCCATATATACTGTAAATGAAAGCAATGTAAATACAAAGAGTGTGAATGATGAGAGTGGTAGTGCTGTGGATGAGAGGGGTGTATGTGGGAGTGGTAGTGGTGTAGATGGGAAGAGTGGTAGTGGTGCAGATGGGAGGAGTGGTAGTGGTGCAGATGGGAGGAGTGGTAGTGGTGCAGATGGGAGGAGTGGTAGTGGTGCAGATGGGAGGAGCGGTAGTGGTGTAGATGGGAGGAGTGGTAGTGGTGCAGATGGGAGGAGTGGTAGTGGTGTAGATGGGAGGAGTGGTAGCGGTGTGAATGGGTGGAGTGGTAGTGGAGTGAATGGGAGGAGTGGTAGTGGAGTGAATGGAAGGAGTGGTAGTGGTGTGAATGAGAGGAGTGGTAGTGGTGCAGATGGGAGGAGTGGTAGTGGCTTTTGTGGCAGTACAGGTGGCCTAGGCAGGGACATAGGGTCGGTGTCTGGTCCGGCTGCCCCCCCGGTCGCCAGGAGTTATGCGAGTGTGGCGGCTGGGGGTTCAGTGGGATCTTTACCTCCTGCATCTGGTGACGGTCAGTTGCAACGGCGCCTCCTGGAGGCACTGAAGAGAGGAGAAAGGACGCTCCAGGTAGAGGGAAAGGAGATGGACCTGTCTTTTTGGGTGGAGAGACATGGTCTGGGAGCGTTCCGAGAGAGGAATGGGGAGACCGTATGGTCCCTCCAGACACCCGGGCAGGAGATAGGTCGCAGGAATGTGGCCCGTCTGGTCTGGAAAGGCGAAGATGCGTGCCCCCAAAGGGGCAAGGTGGTGGAGCTTCTTTTCCAGATGGGTTTCAGGGCTAGGGACATCTTTGCCCTGATTCACCCCTTCGGCTCCTCCGAGTTTGACGTCAGCTTTGTTAGGCCGGAGGGACTAGATCTCTTTTGGTCTAATTATGAGCTGATGAAAAACGAGCCCGGATGGCGAGATTTCGCTGTAAAAGCGGTATCTCGCCAGAGTATGGTAAAGAAAGTGACCGTTTTGACACGTAACGAGTCACTTTCTTGTTATGACATTATGACCTGGTTGGGCAGGTACGGGGAGGTGACGGACATCCCCCGGAAGAACTTTGATGAGCACAATATATGGTCAGGGGCCTGGACGTTTTCCGTCCGTCTCAGGCGTTCAGGGAACACGGTCACCCACATCCCTTCGGCCGCCTTCCTGGGACGCGACAGGATTCAGATCTTCTACCAGGGGCAGCCGAAGCTGTGCCACAGGTGTGGTGACCCAAACCACTTTAGTGCCAACTGCACTCAGCAGATATGCGCCCTCTGCTGTGGGGTGGGTCACCTGGCGGCCACCTGTGGACAGATTCGGTGTAACTTGTGTGGTGACTTAGGTCACCCGTTCAGCCGGTGTCCGCGCTCGTTCTCTAATGCTGTGACCGCCCCGGCTGGGGAAAGCCTAACGGTTGCCCCGGCGGGGGAAGGGACCAGTGGAGGAGAGGGGGCACCAAAGCCAGTGAAGGAAAAACATAAGACCCCCTCTATGCGGAGGCGAGAGGAGAAGCGCAGGTTGGAGAGGGCCCTTGAGAATGCCCAGGTGCCAGGGGTAGCTCGGGGTCCCACTCCAGACACTGGCTCAGAAGGAGGTCAGAATAACTCTGAGGCTTTGGGTGAGGCCAAACTGGACGAGGAGATGGGGAGACTGCGTAGGGAAGAAGGTCAAGATGCTCCTTCCTCCAGTCATGCCTCTGAATCCGAAACTGTGGATGAGGAGGAGGAGGAGGGGCAGACAGTAAATGGTGGCCAGAAAAAGAAGAGGAGGAAAAAGGGTAAGAGTAAGGTGGCGCCATCCTCCTCTTCAGTTGTAGCCTCAGACCATAGAAGGAACAATTCAGTCTCCGACCCTCTGATCGTCCATTCAAATCGGTATGAGGCCCTCGGGGATACTACCTTCCCTCCTCCTCTTGAGGTTCAGGAAGCAGTGCGGCCTCCAGGAGGTGCCGAGCCTCCTTCCTCTGGGACAGTTTCCTCAGGGGTGGAGGTAACACCAGATGCCAGAGGTAAAGATCCTGGGATGGATATGTCTCTGAGCCTAAAAAGGGGTAAAGGGTCTTCCTCTGATTCAGATGGGGATAGAGGGAAGGAGAGGAAGAAGGTATAAGGGGTGAGGCCATCTAACTCAATCACCCAGGATGGCGGCACTCACCCCACTGACGCTGGCATCTATTAACTGCGCCAGCATTAAGTCGGATACGGCTAGATTCGCAGCCTTTGATTTTCTCGGCCGTGTTGAAGCCGACATTTTCTTTTTACAAGAGACCAGGTTGTCAGATCTAGCCTCTCTGGTAAAAGCCAGAAGAGAGTGGAGGCGCGGTCCCTCCCACTGGTCTCTTGCGGCTGAGCCGTATAGTGGGGTGGCGGTCCTTTTTACCGCTCCAGTTGAATGCAGACGGGTTATTGAGTTAGAAATGGGGAGGTGCCTGATCTTAGATGTCCTCATGAAGGGACAAGAGCTCCGGCTCATTAACATCTACGCCCCACAAACCAAGTGGGGCCGCAAAGATCTCTTTATGAGGATTAAGCCCTTTCTTTTTACGAGTCGGCAAGTGATCTTTGGAGGGGACTTCAATAATGTCACGAGGTCCCAGGATAGGAGAGGCTCCAATGGTCCGCTGACTTGCGATAGTGTGGCACTGATTAGCATAGCTAGAGAAGCTCGCCTAGAGGACGCCCACATCCGGAGCCCCTCGGGCCACGCGGGTTTCACCTATCATCAAGGTAGTCGCAGGTCTAGGATAGATAGGTTTTATTTAAAGGAGGAAGCCGTCTCTTCCGCAGTGTCCGTGGTTGAGGTGGAGTTCTCCGATCACTGTATGATTTTGTTTTCCCTGAATGTTTCAGAGACCCCCCGGATGGGTAAAGGTTATTGGAAGCTGAATTCGTCCCTCCTGGAGGAAGCAGAGGTGAGACAGTCCTTTGAGGATTTTCTTCAGAGTCAGGTACCTTTACTGGGCCTCTGTAGTAATAAGCTGGAGTGGTGGGAGATATTCAAGAAGCGGGTTGCGGGGTTCTTCCGCCAGCTCTCGAGCCTCAGGTCCCTGAACAGGTATCGCCTGTATCAGGGTCTGAGGAGGAAACTCGAGCTCCTTGTCTCGACTGGAGGTAGCCGAGAGGATATCTCCAGAGTGAAATCCTTGCTGATGAGGTGTCAGTACGATAGGCACGCATCTTTGGTTTTTGAGAGGGATTTCGGGAAGTACCGCTCGCCCGACCCTTACAGAAACTGTAAGATGTCAGTGAGTAGTAAAGTCATTTCAGGACTGATTGATAGTACAGGATCTCTGAATCGGTCCAGATCAGGGATCTTGGAGGTTGTCAGATCCTTCTACTCGCACCTCTTGGGGAGGAAGGATCTGGATCGAGACAAGATGTCGGTTTTCCTGGCTGAAACCATTCCTGAGCCAGGGGTAGACCCTTCTCTTGATGTTTTGGCAGTAGAAATCAGGGAAGAGGAAGTGAGACTGGCGATCGAGGGGCTCGCCCCTAAGAAGTCGCCAGGTCCGGATGGCTTAACATCCGAGTGGTACAGGACCTTTAAGGAGTCTTTAGCTCCCCTCTTGACTGAGGTATTCAATGAGTGTCTCTCCTCGGGCACTCTGCCGAAGTCAATGAGGAGGTCAGCCCTGATTCTCCTGTCAAAGGGTAAAGATCCCAGCCGTATTGAGAATTGGAGGCCCATAGCTCTTCTCAATACGGACAGGAAACTTCTGGCCAAGATACTGTTTAATCGGCTGGTGAAGTTTGCACCCCGGCTCCTTTCGGGGGCCCAGCACTGCTCTGTTCCAGGCCGAAGCACCTTAAGTGCGGTCCTTAGTGTCAGGGAGGCAGTGGAGCGGAGTAGTGCGGGTCTCTGGAAGGGGTACTTGCTGTCCTTGGATCAGGCCAAAGCATTTGATCGGGTGAACCATGAGTACCTCTGGTCTGTCCTCCTGAGATATGGCTTACCGAGTACTTTTGTTAATTGGCTTAAGATCTTGTATGCAGGGGCAGAGAGTTTCCCGCTAGTGAACGGGTGGTCTGGCCGCTCTTTTGAGGTGGGGTCCGGAGTCCGTCAGGGTTGTCCTTTGAGCCCGCTTTTATACGTGTTCGCAATCGATCCCTTCGTCAGGAGGGTAGATTGTGGGCCGTTGGCGGGAGTCGGGATGAGTCTGGTGGAGCTGGATGTCCCCCAGAGAGTAGTGGCGTACGCTGATGATGTCACCATTTTCGTGTCCTTGAGAGAGGAGGTCGATGTGGTGATGTCAGAAGTGGACCGCTACTCGGAGGCATCCGGGTCTAAGATCAACCGGGATAAGTGTGAGAGTCTCTGGCTGGGAGGGGGAGATCCCACGTTTGATCTCCCGGACACCCTTCCAGGGCCCCAAGAGTCAGCAAAAGTTTTGGGCATCACATTCGGTCAGGATGATTATTCCACCAAAAACTGGGATGGTAAGCTCCAGGATGCCACTCAGAAGGTGAACCAGTGGAAGGGTTGGTCTATGACCCTCAGGGAAAGGGTACACCTGATCAAATCGTACCTGCTCCCCTTGTTTATCTATCTGGGCAGCGTATGTATCTTGCCAGAGGCTTACTACACTAAGATCTACAGCCTGTTTTTCCAACTGTTATGGGGAAACAGGATGAACCTAGTCAAGAGGGAGGTTACGTACCGCACGAGGAGACTAGGGGGTTTATCTATGGTAAACCCTGTGGTGTTCTTAACAAACACCTTCTTGAAAGCTAACATCTCAAACCTCTGGTCAGAGAGGGCTCCTCCGTGGGTACTCTCCTGCAGGGAATGGTTTCGGCCTTTCTTCCAGGAATGGGAGAGAGGAGGGCGAGTGAAGGACCTCCGTACGCCACACGGATATCTTCCGGCTTATGCTACCCCGACTCTGAAGGCGATACGTCGGTGGGGTCTGGGAGTGTGGGAGATCAGGACCCAGTCAAGGCAGTTCCTTGACAAACGGGTTCTGTTGACCCACTTCCAGAAGCCTCTGGCGCTCAGGGACTGCCCAGGTCGGGATCTGAGGGTGGGGTTGTACCTTTTAAACATGAAAAGGATCCCCCAGAAGTTTTGGGACTTGGCCTGGCGCTGCTTTCAGGGGAAGCTATATGTAAAGGACAATTTGAAGTGTAGGAGCTCTGATGACCGGGGATGTCCCCGAGAAGAGTTCGGGGACACGCTGGAAAGCATGGACCATTTCCTGCTTCATTGTCCTTTTAATGTAGGGGTCTACAACCGGGTGGGCGCTTCCATTGGCTGGAGTCACCTTGCTGGCCTTACCTATCCGGAGTGGGCTTATGGGGCATTCAGGAACCTGGGTGGCCGAGACCGGGGCACTTTATTTGTAGTCAGTTTAGTGGTTAGGTACTACACGTGGAATGCACGGTGTCTAGTATCTACACAGCGGAAAGTCCTCTCCGAGGTGGAGGTCTGTAGGAACATCACCGGTGACCTCGGGAAGATCAGGTCTTTGGAGTATGGCAGTCTTGGTAACAGTAGGGCTTCTCTCCTGTGGAGAGGTTTTTCATTTGATGTGCCCTAGGTACTAGACCTCTTGGGTAGAGTACCCCTGTTTCTGGTTAGGGATAGCAATATAGGGACAGAGAGAGGGTGAGTGCAGGGTCAGTTTGTTGAAGGGATAACGGTAGGGTGAGTCGAAGGGAAACGTTAGTGGAGAGAGTTTAAAAAAGTAATATCAGGATTGCCATCCTTCTTCCTGGTGGTGGGCTATGCATGTACACCCTAGTATTTTTGTTTTGTTTTCAGAATATGTATTGCCTAAAGGGCTTACAGGCGACCGAACTTGGGCCTAAGGTGGGTTGTATTGTTTTGTATTTGTATATGATGTTATGTTGTGTTTTGAAGTTGTATTTGTATAGTTGGTTTGGGTATAGATTAGGTTGGGTGGGGGAATTGGTGGGTTGGTGGATGTTTGGAGGGGCTTGCATGGGTCAGTTATGGACTGGACTGGATATCCATGGACTATGGACTCTGACCCATGTCAAGGTGGGTGGTTGTGTGGGTGATGGGTTAGACTAGTGTAGGATGTCATGTGTTTTGTAGATGTATAGTTTGGTTTTTGGTGTATATGGTTTATGTATATATTTGCATTTAGGTTATGTATTTGTATTTTTATATTTGTATTGTATATATTATTATATAGTATGGATTGATTATTTTATTTTATGAGGGGATGGGGATAGGCAGTCGGATCAGATTTAGTTAGCATTTTTATATTACTTTAAATATTGGTTATATTATGGTAGTGTAGATAAAAAAAAAAAAAGTATATGTATGTATATGTATGTGTAGGTGTGTGTATGTATATATATACATATATATATATATATATATATATATATATATATACATGTGTATGAATAAAATAAAAAAGTAAAAAAAAATAAAAAAAATTATAAAAAAAAAAAAAAAGTGTATGTGTGTATATATGTATGTGTAGATGTGTGTATGTATGTATATGTATATATATATATATATATATATATATATATATGTGTATGAATAAAATAAAAAAGTAAAAAAAAAAAAAAAAAATTATAAAAAAAAAAAAAAAAAAAAAAAAAAAAAAAAAAGGGTGGATGTTAGTTGTGAATGTAATGTGCAGTTGAGTTTTTACCAAGTTTGGTTGTTTAGTTTAAAGCTAAGTAAAGCTATTTTTATGTTTATGTAAAGAATGCGTGGGTATGTGTGTGTGTGTGTGATAGTATTTTTCATAATTTATATGTAGGTAATTTATATGTAGGTATAATGTTATGTGTTTTGTTAGATTAGCTAAGCTGGGCTGGCCGGTTAGGCAGGTTTTGTTGTGTTGTGCTTTGTTATTGCTAGTTAAGCCTGTTTTTCGGTTTTGTTAAGTTTTATATATTTATAATAAAAAGAGTGTCAGCAGAAAGCACTGTGGACAAGACAAAAAAGAAATTCAAAAAGGAAAGAATTTCCTCTGTAGCATACAGCTGCTAATAAGTACTGAAAGGATTAACCTCTTCAGGACATAGGGCGTATGGATACGCCCTGCATCCCGAGTCCTTAAGGACCGAGGGCGTATCCATACGCCCGTGGGAATTCCGGCCCCCACCGCTAGCCGGTTGTGGACCGGAGCCGGATGCCTGCTGAAATCGTTCAGCAGGCATCCCGGCATATCGCCCAGGGGGGTCATTATGCCCCCCCATGTCGGCGATCACCGCAGATCGCTGGACAATTCAGTCCAGCGATCTGCGGCGATTCTGGGTCAATCGGGTCTCCAGTGACCCGATGACTCGGAATTACTGGCTGTTCGGGGCCGTCTCTGACGGCCCCGAACAGCCAGAGCCTGCAGGGGTGAGGTGGCACTGGTGCCACCTCACGATCGCCCTGATTCATTGGCCGGATTACCGGCCGACCAATCAGGGCGCCTGCTGCGGGTGTCACTCCCGCACCCGCTCCGCCCCTCTTCTGGAGGACGTGAGCGGGTGCGGGACGTGCACCCCGGGTGCTGGGGACCTCGATCCCCGGCGCCCCTGTTGGGATCGGGGCCCCAGGAGCAGCTGCGGCGGCGGAGACGACGAGGGACTGACCTGCAGCGTCTGGATCGTTGGAGGTGAGTGACAGCCTCCTGCTGTTGCTTAGCAACAGCTCCCAGCATGCAAAAAGGGCATGCTGGGAGCTGTAGTTATGCAACAGCAGGAGGCAGACCACCACAACTCCCAGCATTCCCTTATGGGCATGCTGGGACTTATGGTTTTGCAACAGCTGGAGGCACATTCTTTCTATGGAAAAGTGTACCTTCAGCTGTTGTATAACTACAACTCCCAGCTTGCACAAACAGCTAAAGTGCATGCTGGGAGTTGTAGTGGTGCATCTGCTGGTTGCATAACTACAACTCCCAGCATGCCCGTTGGCTGTCGGTGACTGCTGAGAGTTGTAGTTTTGCAACAGCTGAAGGCACACTGGTTGTGAAACTCAGAGGTTTTTTTTACCTAACTCAGTGTTTCACGACCGGTGTGCCTCCAGCTGTTGCAAACTACAACTCTCAGCAGTCACCGTACACCATGCACCGTACATGCTGGGAGTTGTAGTTTTGCAACAGCTGGAGGCACACTGGTTGTGAAACACTGAGTTAGGTCACAAACTCAGTGATACATAACCAGTGTGCCTACAGTTGTTGCAAAACTGCAACTCTCAGCAGTCACCGACAGCCAATGGGCATGCTGGGAGTTGTAGTTATGCAACAGCTGGATGTCCCCCCCAATGTGAACGTACAGGGTACACTCACATGGGCGGAGGATTACAGTAAGTATCTGGCTGCAAATTTGAGCTGCCGCAAACTTTCTGCTGCAGCTCAAATTGCCAGCGAGAAACTACTGTGAACCCCCGCCCGTGCGACTGTACCCTAAAAACACTACAATACACTAACACAAAAAATAAAATAAAAAGTAAAAAACACTACGTATACACATACCCCTACACAGCCCCCCTCCCCTCCCCAATAAAAATGAAAAACGTCTGGTACGCCACTGTTTCCAAAACGGAGCCTCCAGCTGTTGCAAAACAACTCCCAGTATTGTCGGACAGCCGTTGACTGTCCAGGCATGCTGGGAGTTTTGCAACAGCTGGAGGCACCCTGTTTGGGAATCACTGGCGTAGAATACCCCTATGTCCACCCCTATGCAATCCCTAATTTAGGCCTCAAATGCGCATGGCGCTCTCACTTTGGAGCCCTGTCGTATTTCAAGGCAACAGTTTAGGGTCACATATGGGGTATCGCCGTACTCGGGAGAAATTGTGTTACAAATTTTGGGGGGTATTTTCTGCTTTTACCCTTTTTAAAAATGTAAAATTTTTGGGAAAACAAGCATTTTAGGTAAAAAAAAAAATTTTTTTTACATATGCAAAAGTCGTGAAACACCTGTGGGGTATAAAGGTTCACTTAACCCCTTGTTACGTTCCCCGAGGGGTCTAGTTTCCAAAATGGTATGCCATGTGGTTTTTTTTTTGCTGTCCTGGCACCATAGGGGCTTCCTAAATGCGGCATGCCCCCAGAGAAAAATTTGCGTTCAAAAAGCCAAATGTGACTCCTTCTCTTCTGAGACCTGTAGTGCGCCAGGAGAGCACTTTTCACCCCCATATGGGGTGTTTTCTGAATCGGGAGAAATTGGGCTTCAAATTTTTAGGGGTATTTTCTGCTATTACCCTTTTTAAAAATAAAAATGTTTTGGGAAAACAAGCATTTTAGGTAAAAAATTTTTTATTTTTTTTTACATTTGCAAAAGTCGTGAAACACCTGTGGGGTATTAAGGTTCACTTTATCCCAGGTTACATTCCCCGAGGGGTCTAGTTTCCAAAATGGTATGCCATGTGTTTTTTTTTGGCTGTTCTGGCACCATAAGGGCTTCCTAAAGGTAACATGCCCCCCAAAAACCATTTCAGAAAAACGTACTCTCCAAAATCCCCTTGTCGCTCCTTCCCTTCTGAGCCCTCTACTGCGCCCGCCGAACACTTTACATAGACATATGAGGTATGTCCTTACTCGAGAGAAATTGGGCTACAAATACAAGTAAAAATGTTGTCCTTTTACCCCTTGTAAAAATTCAAAAATTGGGTCTACAAGAACATGCGAATGTAAAAAATGAAGATTTTGAATTTTCTCCTTCACTTTGCTGCTATTCGTGTGAAACACCTAAAGGGTTAAAACGCTGACTGAATGTCATTTTGAATACTTTGGGGGGTGTAGTTTTTATAATGGGGTCATTTATGGGGTATTTCTAATATGAAGACCCTTCAAATCCACTTCAAACCTGAACTGGTCCCTGAAAAATACTGAGTTTGAAAATTTTGTGAAAAATCGGAAAATTGCTGCTGACCGTTGAAGCCCTCTGGTGTCTTCCAAAAGTAAAAACTCATCAATTTTATGATGCCAACATAAAGTAGACATATTGTATATGTGAACCAAAAAAAATGTATTCGTAATATCCATTTTCCTTACAAGCAGAGAGCTTCAAAGTTAGAAAAATGCAAAATTTTCAAATTTTTCATCAAATTTACAGATTTTTCACCAAGAAAGGATGCAAGTATCGACAAAAATTTACCAGTATGTTAAAGTAGAATATGTCACGAAAACACAATCTCGGAATCATAACGATAACTAAAACAGAGTTATTAATGTTTAAAGTGACAGTGGTCAGATGTGCAAAAAACGCTCCGGTCCTTAAGGCCAAAATGGGCTCCGTCCTGAAGGGGTTAAAGGGGTATTCCAGGAAAAAACTTTTTTATATATATCAACTGTCTCCAGAAAGTTAAACAGATTTGTAAATTACTTCTATTAAAAAATCTTAATCCTTTCAGTACTTATGAGCTTCTGAAGTTAAGGTTGTTCTTTTCTGTCTAAGTGCTCTCTGATGACATCTGTCTCGGGAAACGCCCAGTTTAGAAGCAAATCCCCATAGCAAACCTCTTCTAAACTGGGCGTTTCCCGAGACAGGTGTCATCAGAGAGCACTTAGACAGAAAAGAACAACCTTAACTTCAGAAGCTCATAAGTACTGAAAGGATTAAGATTTTTTAATAGAAGTAATTTACAAATCTGTTTAACTTTCTGGAGCCAGTTGATATATATAAAAAAGTTTTTTCCTGGAATACCCCTTTAATCCTTTCAGTACATATTAGCAGCTGTATGCTACAGAGGAAATTCTTTCCTTTTTGAATTTCTTTTTTGTCTTGTCCACAGTGCTTTCTGCTGACACCTCTGTCCGTGTCAGGAACTGTCCAGAGCAGCATAGGTTTGCTATGGGGATTTTTTTCCTGCTCAGGACAGTTCCTGATACGGGCATCAGGTGTCAGCAGAGAGAACTGTGAACAAGACAGGAAAGAAATACAAAAAGAGAAGAATTTCCCCTGTAGCATACAGCTATTAATAAGTACTGGAAGGCTAAAGCTTTTTTAATAGAAGTAATTTACAAATCTGTTTAATTTCTGGAGCCAGTTGATATATAAAAAAAAGTTTTTTTCCTGGATAACCCCTTTAAGATGTTTAAAAATAAGTAATTTACAAATCTGTTTAACTTTCCGGCACCAGTTCTTTAAAAAAAAAAAAAATGTTTTCCACCAGAGTACCTCTTTAACCCCTTGGGGATGGAGCCCATTATAACTCTAAGGACGGGAGCATTTTTTGCACATCTGACCACTATCACTTTAAGCATTAATAACTCTGGGATGCTTTTACTTATAAATTTGATTCAGAGATTGTTTTTTTCGTGACATACTACTTTATGTTAGTGGTAAATTTACGTCGATACTTGCATAATTTCTTGGTGAAAAATTCCAAAACTTCAGGAAAAATTAGAAAATTTAGCAATTTTCTAACTTTGAAGCTCTCTGCTTGTAAGGAAAAGGGACATGTCAAATAAATTATATATTGATTCACATATACAATATGTCTACTTTATGTTTGCATCATAAAGTTGACATGTTTTTACTTTTTGAAGACATCAGGGGGCTTAAAAGTTCAGCAGCAATTTTCCAATTTTTCACAAAATTTTTCAGGGACTAGTTAAGTTTAGAAGTGAATTTGAGGGTCTTTATGTTGGAAATCCCCTATAACGGACCCCATTATGAAAACTGCACCCCTCAAAGTATTTACAAATTACATTCAAAAAGTTTGTTAACCCTTTAGGTGTTTCACAGGAATAGAAGCAAAATGGAGGAGAGAAATAAACTCAATTTTTTACACTAAAATTTTAAAATGGAAAAAGGGCCCCAAAACTTCTAATTCATTTTCTCTCGGGTAAGGAAATATCTCATATGTGGATGTAAAGTGCTCTGTGGGTACACTAGAGGGCTCAGAATTTTGCTGAAATGGTTTTTGGGGGGCATGTCCCATTTAGGAAGCCCCCATGATGCCAGAACAGTAAAAAAAAAAATTACCAAGTGGCATACATAGTAACATAGTTCATAAGGCTGAAAAAAGACCAGAGTCCATCAAGTACAACCTATATCCCTAATGAGTCAATACTGAGTTGATCCAGAGGAAGGCAAAAAAACCCTCATAATAGAGGTAAAAATTCCTTCCAAACTCCAATATGGCAGTCAGAATAAATCTCTGGATCAACGTTCTATCCCTATAAATCTAAAATCCATAACCTGTAATGTTATTACTCTCCAACAATGCATCTAGACCCATTTGTTCCCCATGACCACCTCCTCAGGCAGATAATTCCACAATCTCACTGCTCTTACAGTACAGAACCACCGTCTGTGCTGGTGTAGAAACCTTCTTACCTCTAAACGTAGAGGATGCCCCCTTGTTATAGATACAGTCCTGGGTATAAATAGATCATGGGAGCAGGGGTGTGGATATAAAAAAAAAAAAATTACTTGTCCAAGCGACTAAAGCGGAACACAATCTACTTGTCTACGTGTTAATAGCGGCCAAGGCGATCGCAGCATGCCAGGCTATTAGCGGCGGGAGAGCTGTAGCTAGCTCCTTTTACACCCGAGGCAAGCCCCCACCCCATCTGACCCCTATAACTCCAATTTTTCCATACACAGGGATGAGGGTAATCTTGTGTGACATGATCTTTAGTTTTTATCGGAACATTTATTAGGAAAGGGGCTTATTCACATATATACGCACTTCTTAAAATATTTTAAACACTATTTTATAGTCTTCATAGGGACTTAGCGCTGTTCAGTTGTTTCCAATCAAAAGACTCCATATATGTGTTCCTTGGGGGGTGTTCTGCTTCTTCAGTTTATGTGGTGCATTTTATTTACTCTAATTATGTGTCATAAAATGCTGGAAGTTTCATTTAGTTACTAGATAACTACAATGCCCAGCATGCCCTGCTGCAGCCTATGGTTGTGTGGGTGTTGCAGCATGTTGTAATGTATAGCAGTACAGTTAAGGTTATTGTGTAACATGCTGGGAGTTGTAGTTTTGGTTTGTGTCAGCTGCAGAGCCATAGGATGTGTCATGGTATACAGGGAATTACAGTTAGTACCTACAACACCCAGCATGCCCTGATGCAGCCTATGGCTCTGCAGCTGACCCGAACCAAAACTACAACTCTCAGCATGTTACACTTTATAGTTCTACAGTTTAGGTTACGGTGCAACATGCTGGGAGTTGTAGTTTTGGTTTGGGCATGTGTTTGCGTGCAACCGTGGGGCTCTTGGTCGGTGGGTATGAAGGGTGGGATTCTGGTGGTGCAATTTAGTGCGGGTGGCCAGAAGCCACTTATAAATAAATGTAAAAAAAAGCACAACTGGCGGCAGCACTTGTCAGTCCGCCCCTGAACAAAACATACATGCATACACATATCATACATATACATACACCAGGCCACTGCCCCCTATATCATACATTACATACATGCATACACATATGATACATACACATATACATACACTGGCCACTGCCCCCTATATCATACATTACATACACCCGCTGCTGCCCCCCCCACATCATACATTACATACACACATCACACATATACCATACACAGATCATAAATACACATACACTCATACCATAAATATACATGTTCTGTGAGGGGTGAAGTTTCCAAAATGGGGTCACATGTAGGTGTTTTTTTTTGCATTCATGTCAGAACCGCTGTAACGATCAGCCACTCCTGTGCTAATCACCAATTTAGGCCTCAAATGTACATGGCACTCTCACTCCTGAGCCATGTAGTTTGTCCGCAGAGCATTTTACGTCCACATATGGGGTATTTCCGTACTCATTCTCCTTTTACCTCTTATGAAAATGAAAAGTATGGGGCAACACCAGCATGTTAGTGTAAAAATTATAATTTTTTTACACTAACATGCTGGTGTAGCCCCCAACTTGACCTTTTCATAAGGGGTAAAAGGAGAAAAATCCCCCCAAAATTTGTAACGCAATTTCTCCTGAGTACGGAAATACCCCATATGTGGCCCTAAACTGTTGCCTTGAAATACGACAGGGCTCCAAAGAGAGAGCGCCATGCGCATTTGGGGCCTTAGTGGGCGGACCCGGATACAAGGATGGGGCTAGTCTCCACCAAATCCCTACAGCAGTGTTTCCCAAACAGGGTGCCTCCAGCTGTTGCAAGACTCCCAGCCTGCCAGGACAGTCTATGGCTGTCCGGCAATACTGGGAGTTGTTGTTTTGCAACAGCTGGAGGCTCCGTTTAGGAAACACTGCCGTATGAGATGTTTTTCATTTTTATTTGGGGGGGGACGTGTAAGGGGTGTATATATAGTGTTTTACATTTGTTAGTGTAGTGTTTTTAGGGTACATTCACACGAGCGGGGGTTCACAGTAAGTTTTCCGCTGGGAGTTTGAGCTGTGGCGGAAAATTTGCCGCAGCTCTAACTTGTAGAAGGAATCTCACTGTAAACCCACTCGAGTGAATGTATCCTGTACCCCAAACCTTCAGCTGTGGCAAAACTACAACTCCCAGAATGCACTGACAGCCCATACATGCTGGGAGTTGTAGTTTTACAACAGCTGTAGGCACACTGGTGGGGAACCACTGAGTTAGAAAACAGACTCTAGCTCAGTGATTCCAACCCGTGT
Organism: Hyla sarda; assembly: GCF_029499605.1. NCBI lineage: Eukaryota > Metazoa > Chordata > Amphibia > Anura > Hylidae > Hyla > Hyla sarda. The sequence continues at coordinate 120,514,045 of NC_079193.1, read as the reverse complement.
ACCTCCAGCTGTTGCAAAACTACAACTCCCAGGATGTACGGTCTGTCAGTGAATTCTGGGAGTTGTCGTTTTGCAACAGCTGTAGGCACACGGGTTGGAATCACCGAGTTAGGAAACAGACTCTAGCTCAGTGTTTCCCAACCAATGTGCCTACAGCTGTTACAAAACTACAATTTCCAGCATGCCCAGACAGTCTGGGATGCTGTGCGTGTAGTTCTGCAATATCTGGCCCTTCAGATGTTGCAGAACTACAAATCCCAGCATGCCTGGACAGTCTGGGCATGCTAGTAGTTGTAGTTATACAACAACTGGGGAAGAACAGTTTGGAGACCGCTAAATAGTGGTCTCCAAACTGTGCCACTTCAAATGTTGCAAAACTACAACTCCCAGCATGCCCAGACAGTCAGTGCATGCTCAAAGTTGTACTTTTGCAACATCTGGAGGACCACAGTTTAGAGACCCCTACACAGTGGTCTCCAAACTGTGGCCCTGCAAATGTTGCAAAACTACAACTCCCAGCATGCCCAGACAGCGTTTTGGCTGTCTGGGCATGCTGGGAGTTGTAGTTTTGCAGCTTTTAGAAGGCCACAATGAAGATAACTTACCGTGATCTTCACTGCAGCCTCCACCACACCGCACTTTCCGGCCGCATTCCTCCTGCTGCAGGCGATGACCCAGCTCCTCAATGCCGCCGCTGGTCCATGCGACGCCGACCATGCAACACCCCCCCCCCCCCGCTCTGCCCAGACTTCGATCAGTGGGCAGAGTGGGGGCAATTAAATCTAAGCCCCCGCTCCCAACTGCCATTGGTGGTTGTACTGACCGACCAATGGCAGGGGATAGGAGGAGGAGAACCGATTGGCACGGACTGCCGCAAGTCACCGGTCTGAATTGACTGGTGATTTGCGGTGATCGCCGACATGGGGGGTGATTCTCAGGACCTCCTTAGGCATTGCCACGGGATGCCTGCTGATAGATATCAACAGTCATCCTGGTCCGATCACTGCCTCACTGGCGGTGATCGGAAATATGGAGGGCGTACAGGTTAAGTAGAGGGACGTGAGGGTATATCTATACGCCCTCCGTCCCCAACAGGTTAAAGGCCAGGCCTGTTTTTTCAAATTGTGGATGTCTGACTTTATCAGAGAGTAACTCTCGCAACGTTTTGCCAATCACCATAATTCAGACAATGTTTTTTTGTCACAAGTTGTCCTTCATGTACATTGTAAAAGTAAGCAGATATCATTTGTAGGGTTTTTTTTACAATGCAAAATAAAATGCAAAATAAAAAAAATTAAAAATAAAGATTTTTTGCTATTTTAACACTAATAGGTTGCATATATTTATACTTACTGACCAAATAGTTTATGAAACTTATACTTTCAGATGTCTACTTTATTTTGAAAGCATTTCTTTTTTTTTAATTAACATTTTAAATGAATTAGAAGCCTAACAATTTAACTTGAAATTTAGAAAATTTAAAAAGTCGCGTGGTAGGACCCAGAAGGAGAGCACTGCCATTTGGCTTTCAGGGTATAATTTTAGGCCGAATGGATTATAGGCTACACTTCAAGTCTGCAAAGGGTTTTAGCTGCCAGAACCATACAGAACCCCACAAGTGACTCCATTTTGGAAACTACACCCCCTAAAGTATTCACCTAGACCAAAAGTGAGTACTTTGAGTCCTTTTTGTGTGGCTGGAATGGTTACAAAGTCAGTGGAACAATTTTAATTTCCTCATATTTTATTACGCTGTTCATCCCGTGTTCGGTAATACCCCTGCTAAGGCCATATTTGGTTGCATGGCCACATGGTGGGACCCAAAAGAAGAGGAGCACTATTTGGTTTTCAGGATATCATCATACAAATTATAGGCCACATTTCATCTTGCAAAGCATTCTAGCTGTCAGAACAATACCGCAACCCCAGAAGTGACCCCATTTTCGAAACTACACTCCCTAAAGTATTCACCTAGTGCAAAAGTGAGTACGTTGAGCTCTTTTTGTATGGGTAGAATTATTTCAAAGTCAGTGGAAAAATAGAGCAATTAGCTTTTTCCCCCCACAAATTCTTTATTTGTGGGACATCATTTTGGTAAGTTGCTTTTGAAATGAAATGAAATTTCATTTGAAATGAAAAGCGCACATATTTTATCACGCTGTTCGTCCCGGGCTGGGCAGTACCCGTATTTAGGCCATATCTGGTTGCCTGACCGCCTGGTAGGACCAAGAAGGAGAAGAAACCCCTTTGGCTTTCAGGGCAGAAATGAATGGAGCTGCTACACTATAAGTCAGCATCACTTTTTTTGACGTGATGCTCATGGATACCTCTAACATACTGCTGAAACGCAGTATGAACGGGACGCAGTGTAGGGTCACATAGCGCATCCTCAGCATATTTCACACCGTGGATGCCCCTCGGCAGTCACAAGGGCAAGATCACTGCTGCGGCTGGGTAGCTCAGTGTGTCAGCTCATGACTGCCGGCGGGAAATCCACCGCTCATTATTTTGACTACTCGCAGATATCCGCAGCATGTAATCTGCTGCGGATGTGCGCCATGTGATCCTACACATTATGCATTTTTATTTTTCATTATATTTAATACATTTTACACTTTTTTCCATTTTTTTAAATATTTTCCTTACACTTTATTTTATATATATATATATATATATATATATATATATATATATATATATATATATTTTTTTTTACACTTTTTTTATGCTTTGGAATACAGGCAATAACTGGGGCAGACCTGGGGGTCCTTGTAAGACCCCCGGCTGCCCAGGTAACATGCAGCACCCCGCAATCGTTGCAGGGTGCTACAGGAGAGAGACAAAGGGAGCCCCCTTTCTCCTTCAAATTCCTTACAGACCTCGACTGTAATGGTTAAACTGCCGGGACCAAAGTTTACTCCGGTCCCAGCAGTGCGGCAGGCCCCAGCCAGCGATCGCACCGCGGGGTGCTGCAGGGAAGACAGAGGGAGCTCCCGTCAAAACACTTACAGCCCGCAGTCACTTCCGACCGAAGCTGTAAGGGTTAAACTGCCGGGATGGAAGTTTACTTCGGTCCTGGCAGTGCAGCAGGGTCCCGGCTGTGTGTTACAGCCGAGTCCCTGCCGCGATCTCGTGGGTAAACTGGGCAGTACCCACCAGAACCAAGGACATCCAGGTATGGGAAAGTGCAACCCCCCCCTGGACGTGTATACATGTCCATGGTCATTAACGTGTTTCAGTTTTTCTGAGAAAAATAGAGAATATTGTATTCCCACCTTTCTAAGCCTGCATTTTTCTGTACTTGAAAATTGGCTCTCTGCTTGCAAATTTTCAGATTTTTTTTTAGATAAATATGAATTTTAGTCTCATTGAAGTACATGTCATCTCTTGTTCTATTTAGATTTAATATAACATTCTTATCATGATAACTCAAAGGTTTAATGAAAATACGTCTAGGATCCACCAACCTCACTTAAGGGGTACTCCGGTGGAAAAATGTTTAAATTACTTCTATTAAAAAATCTTAATCCTTCCAGCACTTATCAGCTGCTGTATGCTCCAGAGGAAGTTCTTTTCTTTTTGAATTTCCTTTCTGTCTGACCACAGTGCTCTCTGTTAACACCTCTTTCCATGTCAGGAACTGTCCAGAGTAGGATCAAATCACCCTAGCAAACCTCTCCTACTCTGGACAGTTCCTGACATAGACGAGGTGTCAGCAGAGAGCACTGTGGTCAGACTGGAAAGAACTACACAACTTTCTGTGGCGCAATTTTTTAATAGAAGTAATTTACAAATCTGTCTAACTTACTGGCACCAGTTGATTTTAACAAAATTGTTTTCCACCGGATTACCCCTTTAAGAGTTTTTTCATTTTTTTTCCACTTTCTTTTTTTTCTTCCTCACTTTCTAAAAATCTAACGCTTTCAGTTTTCCCCCTACAGACATAAATGAGTGCTTGTTTTTTTGCTCCACTAATTTTACTTTGTAATTAAATCAATCATTTCACGACAAAAGCTACTGTGAAACCAAAAAAAATTCTTTGTGGTGCAAAATAAAAATAAAAAAAAAAAATTTAAAAAAAAACATGCCATTTTGTAACTTTTCGGGGCTTCCGCTTCTATGTACACTTTTGGTAAAAATTCTGTAGGTCTATACGATCTTATATAGGCCCAAGAGGCCTTGTTAAAAATGAAAGAAGCGAGCTGATTGGTTGCCATGGGCAACTGGGCAACTTTTCCTCTGCACAGGATACATCTCCCCCTTTAATTTTTTGTACGAAAAGTAGCATGTTTAAAATTGTCCTCTTGACTCCTATAACTTTTTAATTTTTCTGTATTGGGGGATGTGTGAGGGCTTTTTATAAATTTTTTTGTGTATACAGAGGGGAAGATTTATCAAAACCTGAGGAGAGGCAAAGTTGCCCAGTTGCCCATAGTAACCAACCAGATCGCTTCTTTCATGCTCAACAAGGCCTGTGAAGAATTAAAGAAGCTATCTGATTGGTTGCTATGGGCAACTTTGCATCTCCACAGCTTTTAATAAATGTCCCTCAGAGTGACCAAAAATACGCAATTCTGGACTTTAGTATTTTTTTTTCCACATATAAGCCATTGTTTGTGCGGTTTAATAACCATTATATTTTTATAGTTTGGACATTTGCGCACGCGGCGAACCCACATGTTTATTTTTGTTTACATATTTTTTTAATGGGAAAAGGGGAGTAATTCAAACTTTTATTGACCCCTTGGGGACCAAGCCGATTTTGACCTTAACCCCTTAATGACAATGGATGTAAATGTACGTCATGGTGACGTGGTACTTAGCGCACCATGACGCGGTGCTCGCGTCATGCCCGGCAGGTTCTGGCTGCCATCAGCAGCCAGGAACCCGCTGGTAATGGTGGACATCCGTGATCGCACCATTAACCCTTCAGATGCCGTGATCAATACAGATCACGGCCTCTGCCGAAGTGCGGTACTTTGAAAGGATGATCCGATCATCCAGCATGGCGGCCGGAGGTCCCCTCACCTTGCTCTGGCCGTCTCCTGGGGTCTTCTGCTCTGGTCTGAGATCGAGCAGACCAGAGCAGAAGATCACCGATAATACTGAGCAGTGCTATGTCCTATACATAGCACTGAACAGTATTAGCAATCAACTAATTGCTATGAATAGTCTCCTATGGGGACATAAAGTGTAAAAAAAAAAAAAAAGGAAAAAAAAGAAGGAAATTTAGAAAAATCGCCTCCCCCAATAAAAAAAAGTAAAAGATCAGTTTTTCTCATTTTACCCCCAAAAAAGTGTAAAAAAAAATTAATACACATATTTGGTATCGCCGCGTGTGTAAAAGTCAGAACTATTAAAATATATTGTTAATTATCCCGTACGGTGAACGGCGTAAACTTAATTTTTATTTTTTTTAAAGTCCCAAATTGCTGCTTTTTTGTCACATTTTATTAAAAAAAAAAAATGTAATAAAAAATGTATAAAAAGTAAAACCTAAGCAAAAATGGTACTGATAAAAACTACAGATCATGGCGCAAAAAAGGAGCACTCATATCGCCCCATATACGGAAAAATTAGAAAGTTATAGGTGGTCAAAATAGAGCAATTTCAAACATACAAATTTTGTTAGGAAGTGGTTTGAGATTTTTTTTTAAGCGGTACAATTATAGAAAAGCATAGAACGTGGGTATCATTTTAATCATATTGACCCACAGAATAAAGAAAACATGTCATTTTTACCGGAAAGTGGACAGCGTGAAAACAAAACCTTCCAAAATTTGCTAAATTTTCTTTTCAGTTTTCCCACATAAATAATATTTATTTGGTTGCACCATACATTTTATGGTAAGATAAGTGATGTAATTACAAAGTACAATTGGTGATGCAAAAAACAAGCCCTCATATGGGTCTGTGGATGGAAATATAAGAGTTATGATTTTTAGAAGGCGAGGAGGATAAAACGAAAATGCAAAAATAAAATTGGTTTGGTCCTTAAGGCCAAAATGGGCCTGTTCCTTAAAGGGGTTATCCAGGAAAAAAAAACTTTTTTATATATATCAACTGGCTCAAGAAAGTTAAACAGATTTTTTAATTACTTATATTAAAAAATCTTAATCCTTTCAGTACTTAGGAGCTTCTGAATTTAAGGTTGTTCTTTTCTGTCTAAGTGCTCTCTGATGACGTGTCTCGGGAACACTTAGACAGAAAAGAACAACCTTAACTTCAGAAGCTCATAAGTACTGAAAGGATTAAGAGTTTTTAATAGAAGTAATTTACAAATCTGTTTAACTTTCTGGAGCCAGTTCATATATAAAAAAAAGTTTTTTCCTTGATAACCCCTTTTAGGGGTTAAGGACCCATCCAATTTTCGTTTTTGCACTTTAGTTTTTTCCTCCTCCCCTTCTAAAAATCATAACACTTCCAATTTTGCACCTGCAGACCCATATAAGGGCTTGTTTTTTGCGCCACCAATTGTACTTTGTAATGACATCACTACTTTTATCACAATCTTCGGCGAAACAAAAAAATTATAATACGTATTTGTGGTATGAAATAAAATTAAAAAAACACCATTTTGTAACTTTTGGGGGCTTCTCTTTCTATGCAGTGCACTTTTCAGTAAAAATGACACCTAATCTTTATTTTGTAGGTCCATATGGTTACAAGGATACCAAATGTATGTAGGTTTTATTTAATTTTACTATTTTAACCCCTTAAGGATGAGCGGTTTTCCATTTTTGCACATTAGTTTTTTCCTCCTTACCTTTTAAAAATCATAACCCTTTCAATTTTGCACCTAAAAATCTATAAAAAATTGAAGAAAAAATGCCATTTTGTAACTTTTGGGGGCTTCCGTTTCTACGCAGTAAATTTTTCTGTAAAAAAAGACACCTTATCTTTATTCTGTAGGTCCATAAGATTAAACGGTACCCTACTTACATAGGTTTGATTTTGTCTTACTTCTGGAAAATTAACGATATGGTGGTATATGGTGGTTCCAGTCAGCCCGACTGAGCTGCCGGAGTACTTTTTTGTAACTTTAGACGCAGTGATCAACTTGTATCGTCTCATCTAAAGGGTTATTAGCGCACGTCACCGCGATTGGTGACGCTCTCTTTTAGCCACGGGTCCCAACCACGCGTTATAGAAAGGGACCGGGCGCAGGGTGTTCAGGTTAAAAAAAAATCATAACTACATGCACCAAAATGAGTATGTTTAAAAAATTGTCATCTTCTGACCCCTATAACTTTGTTTTCCACATAAGGGACTATATAAGGGCAAATTTTTTGCGCCACAGTTTTTATTGGTACCATTTTGTTTTGATAGGACTTTTGGCTAACTTTTTATTATTTTTTATTTATGGTATACGAAGTGAATGAAAATGTTCAATTCTGGACTTTTTTTTTTTTACGTGTACGCCAGCGAAAGTGCGGTTTAGCAACCCTTATATTTTAATAGTTCAGAAATTTACGCACGTGGCGGTAAAACATGATTATTTTTATTTTTTAGCTCCCATAGGGGACTATAAGATGCAATCTTTTGTTTGCATTTACTGATCAATTCAATGTTATTGGTGCTCTGCTGCAGGCTGGGAGCAGCAGAAGACCGATCGGATAGCAAGGAGGCAGGTAAGGGCCCTCCCGTCGTCCTCTTAGCTGATCGGGACATCGCAGTTTCACAGCAATGGTCCCAATCAGCTCCCCTGGGCTACCGGGAAACTTTTACTTCGCCCTGTGTTCTTAAGGGGTTAAAAGACACACAATGTGCTCTCTCTACTGAAAAGAGCTTGTGCCCTCCACACCCTCCAGAAATCCTATTATCTTTATATTTGCCCTTTACCCCTGTCTTCCAGATCAGTAACTTTCTTTCCCACTGAGCCTATTCCTCTTTCATTTCCCTTAAGTCCTTGGCCATATCTGCTTGAATGTTTTCCAACTCTGAAATGCGCTTTTCTGACTCATCAATCCTCTCTTTTTTTTAGCTAAATTAAAAAAAAAAAAAAAAAAAAGAAACTTCTGCTTTTATGCCACCAGATTGAGCAACCAGATCAGGAATTGCCGCATCTAACCTTTGAACAGTATTAAGAATTTCCTTTTAGACTGTAGGGTCTGATATGTTATACTGAGACCCATTGCTCAACATTTCATAAGTACCTTCCTCCCCCCACACATTCGGCAGGCATCAACATTCTGACCTCCCTGCAACTTTCTATAGATCCCACCAGTGAGAGCACATGCCTAATTATAAGTGCGTCAGTGCCATAAATTTAAAATTCAGCGTAAACTTGAAAAAGTAAAAAAAAAAAAAAAATTATAATAAATAAAACCCTGTACGTTTATAGTAGTAATTCATAGGAAGATTTTTGGCTGACATAAGCAAAATTGGTCACTGTTGTCTGTATATTAAAAATTCATAATCTAGGATCCGATAGTTCATAGATAGGACATAAAAAGGCTTCCAGAAATTCAGTCCAATACAATGAATTAAAATAAAGAATAGTCGGGACACTAAAGGCACGGGTCAAAAAAAAAAACACAGGATAGACCTAAACAACAAAGAAGCTAACGTAGAAAGAGCTCTGGTAGCTAAATCACAGACTGACTGGGTATTTATTAGGGATTGGCCGATTATCGGGTTGGCCGATATTATTGGCCGATATTCACGATTTTGGACGTTATCGGTATCGGCAATTACCTTGCCGATAATCCCCCGCCCCCACCACACCCCCCCACCGCACCGCCCAGAGACAGTCGCCGCTGCCCCATTGCCTCCCCCATCCCTGGTTTTATAATTAGCTGTTCCCGGGGCCCATGCTACTGCTGGCTCCTGCTGCGTCCTGCGTTACGCTGTGCGCTGTGGTGTGCAATGACAAGTGACGTCCTCAACGCGAGGTCACCGTCAGTGCGCACAGTGACAGCTCAGGACGCCGCCAGAGCCAGAAGTAGCGTGGACCCCGGGCCCCAGTAATTATAAAACCGGGGATGGGGGAGGCAATGGGGCAGCAGCGGCGGACTCTGGCCGGGCGGTACGGTGGTCAGTGGGGTGTGCTGAAATAGCCAATAACTTACACCGGAACATCGGTATAAGTTATCGGCTATCGGCCTTAAAGTCCACAGAGTATCGGTATCGGCCCTAAAAAAAAATCGATATCGGTTGATCCCTAGTATTTATATTCACCAGAGAAGCACGTGGACGCTAAGGCCACATGTGATTGGCTCTATGTCCAAGCCCCCCTGATTGGCCCAGACGTTGCAAAAGCAACATGGGATCCATCTGCCAAACTCAGGAGAATTTAACCCTTCTGCTGAAGCCAGATCCACTCACCAGAACCTTTATCATCAGTAAAGGTTTATCTCACATGAAATTTCCTCACCAGGGTAGGGGCATGAAGTAAATCATGATCTCTTATCTGGCCCATAACCCTTCCAATAAACAAAGTGCTGAAGGGCAATTTGTCCCTTACTGTAACCCACTATCTTAGAAACCTTAAGTTTCCACTTGTATTTTTTCCACTATCTTAGAAACCTTAAAGGGGTATTCTGGGAATTTTTTTTTTTCACTATGCTACAGGGGCTGTAAAGTTAGTGTAGTTCATAATATAGTGTCTGTACCTGTTTGTGACGGTTTTCTCACAATTCTTCTGTGATTTTCACCTCACTATTTATTGTTACCAGCATACAAAATGACTGCTGTCTCGGATTTTTCCCAGCTTGCAATGCGGCCGAGACCTGACTCACTAGTCAGCTGATGACAGGGAGCCTGTCTCCTTCAATAGGTGGAGGGATCAATCTGCAATTAATGCAACAGCTGGAGGCACCCTGATTGAAAACCACAGGTCTGCAGCTCATTTATGTTTCAATGGGTGGGGTGGCTGATGTGTGGGAAGGAGGAAAATAGAATTGTGGGATTTGTAGTCAAAAAAAGAAAAATCAAACAGGAAATACAAGTTCACAAAAAGCTAGCCACAGTGTTATGGTAATCTCACAACATAGCCATTTAGCCCCAAGACAAGTGCAGATCCTTCCTAAGCATGTCCATTACTGCCTGCCAGGCACGTACTAAAATCACCTTATGGTGGATAACCCCTTTAAGTTTCCACTTGTTTTTTTTTCTGCCAGTTTTTGAAAACTGCCACTGCAGTTTTTGGAAAACTGCCACTGCAGTTTTTGGAAAACTGCCACTGCAGTTTTTGGAAAACTGCCACTGCAGTTTTTGAGACAAAGCCAGTAATGTATTGAAAAGGAATAGGACATTTAAAGGAAGGACATACACTTCTCCTCCCTTATGGATCCACTTCTGACTTTGGTTCAAAAACTGCAGAGGCATTTTTCCAAAAACTGCCAGAAAAAAAAAAAAAAAACAAGTGGAAACTTCACCTTATACTCTTACTCACCATCAACCTCAATCACAGACAGGGTTCTTTGCTCAAAAAGTATGGTTCCAGTGCAAAGGACAGTAAAAAGAATTAGGCAAGGTATTTTTATAACAGACAGAAGTGATAATCTTTGTTACTTTATAAGGCTCGATAAACTGTGGAGCAAGTTTACCTGAGGGTATTTTTGAGCCGCAAATTTCTGGCAGAGAGCTAAACCCCCTATCTCAAAACTGGAGCCACAAGTACATCTCCTCTTGGCATTTTTTTTCTTCTGTATCTCTTGGACTTCCCTCAGATTTTCTTGAACCCAGGCCCAAACCGTGCACAGTTTTTGATAAGTAGAACTTCAAGATTATCAGACCAAGGTACAAGAAAATGGAGAAACACTGGTAGAGGAATTTTCACAATTGTTCAAGGCAAACTCAGGCAATGGCAAAAAATATCCCCACTCATTTTGATTATTGAGCACAGAATATCTAAGATATTGTTCAACATTTTGATTCATTCTCTCTGGTTGACACCTAGTTGCTTACAAAAAGCTTGCCAAAACCTTGAAATGAATTAAAGCATTACTGTCATTAGAAACAACTTTTTACTATATAATACTTCCTTAAAACCTAAGCATTTTCCTAATATACTTAGTTAAAAAAATGGATTGCTAAATATGTGAAAAAAAAGGGTTTAAAAAATGGCCAGTAGGGGTCTCTTTCTTTTTAATTTTGCCAACGAACCCAGAAAATTCTGCCTTTTATATAAGGGTGTAGGTAAGGGTTAATTTAACTATCATACCTTTTTATATATTTTGACATATAAGTAATGTGTACCAGGTATTAGTAAAATATATCCAGCTGTACAGAAGTTGTGGGAACATACATTTCCCATTGATTTGCATGGGACTTTAAACAAAAACCCCAACCCTCACAAATGGGGGTAGTTAAGGGTTAAATTAAAGTAACATGTGACCAAGTATTATCGAAATATCTCCAGCCGTTTGGAAGTTATACAGTAACATATTTCCCATAGACTTGTATGGGACATTAAATATTCAGTCCATCCATCCCTATCTTATCCAGTCCATCCATCCCGTCCCCCTATCCCATCCTCCTATCCCGACCTCCTATCACGTCCGCCTATCCCGTCCGCCTATCCCGGGCCTCCTATCCCAGGCCTCCTATCCCAGGCCTCCTATCCCGACCCGGCGTTGCCCGGTTTTTCCTTCATAATCCTTGTTGGGGAGGAAAATCAACAAAGGAGGAAGCTTTTGACTTCATATCCCGTCCTCATATATTGTTGTCATATCCCGACCTCCTATCCCGCCATCATATCTCGTCCTCCGATCCCGACCTCCTATCCCGTCCTCCAATCGCATCCTCCTATCGCGACCTCCTATCTCGGTCCTCCTATCACGACCTCCTATCCCGGTCCTCCTATCCCGATCTCCTATCCCGACCTCCTATGTCGACCTTCTATCCCGACCTGTAATATGCGTAGCAGTTATTGAAATATCTCCAGCTGTACGGAAGTTATGTGGGAACATACATTTCCCATTGATTTGCATGGGACTTTAAACAAAAACCCTGACCCTCACAAATGGGGGTAGTTAAGGGTTAAATTAACTATCCTATATTTTAAGTGGACATATAAGTAACATGTGACCAAGTATTATCGAAATATCTCCAGCCGTTTGGAAGTTATGCGGTTACTAACTATGTAACATATATTTCCCATTGACTTGTATGGGACTTTAAACATAAACCCTGCCCCTGGCAAATGAGGGTGAGTAAGGGTTAAATCACCTATCCTATGTTTGTTGTTGACATATAAGTAACATGTGTGCCAAGTTTCATGTTAATATCTTTAGCTGTTTGGACGTGATGCTGGAACATACACACATACATACATAGAGTTTTATATATATAGATTTTCCTTCCTAATCCTTGTTGGGGAGGAAAATAAACAATGGAGGAAGCTTTTGACTTCATAACCCATCCTCATATTGTTGTCATATCCTGTCCTCCTATCCCGACCTCTAGCTGAATATCTGGCATTGCCTGGTTTTTCCTTCCTAATCCTTGTTGGAGAGGAAAATAAACACAGGAAGGAAGCTTTTGACTTCATATCCCGTCCTCATATTGTTGTCATATCCCGTCCTCATATATTGTTGTCATATCCCGTCCTCATATATTGTTGTCATATCCCAACCTTATATATTGTTGTCATATCCCAACCCTATATCCCGTCCTCCTATCCCGACCCGTAATATGTATACCAGGTATTGAAATATCTCCAGCCGTACTGAAGTTATGTGGGAACATACTGTACATTTCCCATTGATTTGCATGGGACTTTAAACAAAAACCCTGACCTTCACAAATGGGGGTAGTTAAGGGTTAAATTAACTATCCTATATTTTAAGTGGACATATAAGTAACATGTGATCAAGTATTATCGAAATATCTCCAGCTATTTGGAAGTTATGCAGTAACATAGATTTCCCATGGACTTGTATGGGACTTTAACCAAAAACCCCACCCCTGGCAAATGGGGGTGAGTAAGGGTTAAATTACCTATCATATGTTTGTTGTTGACATATAAGTAACAAGTGTGCCAAGTTTCATGTTAATATCTTCAGCCGTTAGGACGTGATGCTGGGACACACACATTGATATATATATATATATACACACACATACATACACACACACACACTAGCTGAGTACCCGGCGTTGCCCGATTTTCCTTCCTAATCCTTGTTGGGGAAGAAAATAAACAAAGGAGGAAGCTTTTGACTTCATATCCTGTCCTCATATATTGTTGTCATATCCCAACCCCACATCCCGACCTCCTATCCCGTCCTCCTATCTCGATCTCCTATCCCATCCTCCTATACCATCCTCATATCTCGACCTCCTACCTGACCTCCCATCCCGACCTCCCATCCCGTCTTCATATCCCGACCCGTACCTCCTATCCCGTCCTCCTATCTCGACCTCCTGTCCCATCCTCCTATCCCGTCCTCATATCTCTACCTCCTATCCCGTCCTCATATCCCGTCCTCCTATCCCGACCTCCCATCCCGACCTCCCATCCCGACCTCCCATCCCGACCTCCCATCCCGACCTGTAATATGTGTACCAGGTGTTGAAATATCTCCAGCCGTACAGAAGTTATGTGGGAACATACATTTCCCATTGATTTGCATGGGACTTTAAACAAAAACCCCGACCCTCACAAATGGGGGTAGTTAAGGGTTAAATTAACTATCCTATATTTTAAGTGGACATATAAGTAACATGTGACCAAGTATTATCGAAATATCTCCAGCCGTTTGGAAGTTATGGGGTAACATATATTTCCCATTGACTTGCATGGGACTTTAACCCCTTAAGGACCCAGCCATTTTACACCTCAGGACCCAGCCATTTTTTGCACATCTGACCACTTTAAACATTAATAACTCTGGAATGCTTTTAGTTATCATTCTGATTCCGAGATTGTTTTTTCGTGACATATTCTACTTTAACATAGTGGTAAAATGTTGTGGTATCTTGCATCCTTTCTTGGTGAAAAATCCCCAAATTTTATGAAAAATTTGAAAATTTAGCATTTTTCTAACTTTGAAGCTCTCTGCTTGTAAGGAAAATGGATATTCCAAATATTTTTTTTTATTCACATATACAATATGTCTATTTTATGTTTGCATCATAAAATTGACGTGCTTTTACTTTTGGAAGACACCAGAGGGCTTCAAAGTTCAGCAGCAATTTTCCAATTTTTCACAAAATTTCCAAACTCACAATTTTTCATGGACCATTTCAGGTTTGAAGTGGATTTGAAGGGTCTTCATATTAAAAAATACCCCACAAATGACCCCATTATAAAAACTGCACCCCCCAAAGTATTCAAAATGACATTCAGTCCGCGTTTTAACCCTTTAGGTGTTTCACAGGAATAACAGCAAAGTGAAGGAGAAAATTCACAATCTCCATTTTTTACACTCGCATGTTCTTGTAGACCCAATTTTTGAATTTTTACAAGGGGAAAAAGGAGAAAATGTATACTTATATTTGTAGCCCAATTTCTCTCGAGTAAGCACATACCTCATATGTCTATGTAAAGTGTTCGCCGGGCGCAGTAGAAGGCTCAGAAGCGAAGGAGCGACAAGGGGATTTTGGAGAGTACGTTTTTTTGAAATGGTTTTTGGGGGGCATGTTGCATTTAGGAAGCCCCTATGGTGCCAGAACAGCAAAAATCCCCCACATGGCATACCATTTTGGAAACTAGACCCCTTGAGGAACGTAACAAGAAATAAAGTGAGCCTTAATACCCCACAGGAGTTTCACGACTTTTGCATATGTAAAAAAATAAAAATAAAATTTAACTAAAATGTGTGTTTCCCCCCAAATTTCACATTTCTGCAAGGGTTAAAAGCAGAAAATAACCCCCAAACATTGTAACCCCATCTCTTCTGAGTATGAAGGTACCCCATAAGTTGACCTGAGGTGTACTATGGGTGAACTACAATGCTCAGAAGAGAAGGAGTCATATTTGGCTTTTTGAGAGCAAATTTTGCTCGGGGGCATGTCGCATTTAGGAAGCCCCTATGGTGCCAGGACAGCAAAAATCCCCCACATGGCATACCATTTTGGAAACTAGACCCCTTGAGGAACGTAACAAGAAATAAAGTGAGCCTTAATACCCCACAGGAGTTTCACGACTTTTGCATATGTAAAAAAATAAAAATAAAATTTAACTAAAATGTGTGTTTCCCCCCAAATTTCACATTTCTGCAAGGGTTAAAAGCAGAAAATAACCCCCAAACATTGTAACCCCATCTCTTCTGAGTATGAAGGTACCCCATAAGTTGACCTGAGGTGTACTATGGGTGAACTACAATGCTCAGAAGAGAAGGAGTCATATTTGGCTTTTTGAGAGCAAATTTTGCTCGGGGGCATGTCGCATTTAGGAAGCCCCTATGGTGCCAGGACAGCAAAAAAAAAAAACACATGGCATACCATTTTGGAAACTAGACCCCTTGTGGAACGTAACAAGAAATAAAGTGAGCCTGAATACCCCACAGGGGTTTCACGACTTTTGCATACGTAAAAAAATAAAAATTAAAAAAATCACTAAAAGGTGTGTTTCCCCCCCAAATTTCACATTTTTGCAAGGGTTAATAGCAGAAAATACCCCCCAAAATTTGGAACCACATCTCTTCTGAGTATGGAGGTACCCCATAAGTTGACCTGAAGTGCACTACGGGCGAACTACAATGCTCAGAAGAGAAGGAGTCATATTTGGCTTTTTGAGAGCAAATTTTGCTCGGGGGGCATGTCGCATTTAGGAAGCCCATATGGTGCCAGGACAGCAAAATAACCCCACATGGAAACTAGACCCCTTGAGGAATGTAAGAAGGCGTAAAGTGAGCATTTACCCCCCACTGGTGTCTGTCATATCTTTGGAACAGTGGGCTGTACAACATTTTTAATTTGCACAGCCCACTCTTCCAAAGATCTGTCAGACACCTGGGGGGTGTAAATTCTCACTGCACCCCTCATTACATTCCGTGAGGGGTGTAGTTTCCGAAATGGGGTCACATGTGGGGTTTTGTTTTTTTTGCGTTTGTCAAAACCACTGTAACAATAAGCCACCCCTATGCAAATCACCTCAAATGTACATGGCGCACTCTCCCTTCTGTGCCTTGTTGTGCGCCCCCAGAGCAGTTTGCCCCCACATATGGGGTATCTCCGTAGTCGGGAGAAATTGCGTTACAAATTTTGGGGGGCTTTTTCCCCCTTTTCCTCTTGTCCAAATGAAAAGTATAGGGCAACACCAGCATGTTAGTGTAAAAAGTTTATTTTTTTTACACTAACATGCTGGTGTAGACCCCAACTTCACCTTTTCATAAGGGGTGAAAGGAGAAAAAGACCCCCAAGATTTGTTAGTCAATTTCTCCCGAGTACGGCGATACCCCATATGTGACCCTATACTGTTGCCTTGAAATACGACAGGGCTCCAAAGTGAGAGCGCCATGCGCATTTGAGGCCTGAATTAGGGATTTGCATAGGGGTGGACATAGGGGTATTCTACGCCAGTGATTCCCAAACAGGGTGCCTCCAGCTGTTGCAAAACTCCCAGCATGCCTGGACAGTCAACGGCTGTCCGGCAATACTGGGAGTTGTTGTTTTGCAACAGCTGGAGGCTCCATTTTGGAAAGAGTGGCGTACCAGGCGTTTTTCATTTTTATTGGGGAGGGGAGGGGGGCTGTGTAGGGGTATGTGTATATGTAGTGTTTTTTACTTTTTATTTTATTTTGTGTAAGTGTAGTGTAGTGTTTTTAGGGTACAGTCACACGGGCGGGGGATTACAGCGAGTTTGAGCTGCCGCGCAAAATTTGCTGCATTGCAAACTTGCAGCCCGATACTCACTGTAAGCCCCCTGCCCATGTGAATGTACCCTGTACATTCACAGAGGGGGGACCTCCAGCTGTTGCAAAACTACTACGCCCAGCATGCCTGAGAATGTTTGGGATTTGTGGTTTTGCAACAGCTGGAGGCACACGGGTTGGGAAACACTGAGTTAGGAAACAATGTTTCCCAACCAGTGTGCCTCCAGCTGTTGCAAAACCACAACTCCCAAACATTCTCAGGCATGCTGGGAGTAGTAATTCAGCAACATCTTTAGAGCCAGATGTTGCCGAACTACAACTCCCAGCATGCTTGGAGTTGTAGTTTTGCAACATCTGGAGGACTACAGTTTGCAGACCACTAATACAGTGGTTCCCAATCTGTGCCCTTCCAGATGTTGCAAAACTACAACCCCCAGTATGCCAAAACTGTCCAGGCAAACTGGGAGTTGTAGTTCTGCAACATCTGAAGGGCCAGATGTTACAGCACTACAACTCCCAGCATGCCTGGACAGTAAGGGCATGCTGAGGATGTGTAGTTTTGCAACATCTGGAAGGGCACAGTGGTCCAAAAACTGTGGACCTCCAGATGTTGCAAAACTGCAACTCCCAGCATGCCCAGACGCCAAGGGCTGTCTGGGCATGCTGGGAGTTGTAGTTTACAGGGTCCTATTACAGCAATGCATGTCGCTTTACGGCGACGTGCATTGCTGTAAAGGGCCCGACCGCGGCTGAAGATATACTCAACTGTCGCCGCCGCCATCTTCCTCGCCGGGATCCGGGTCTTCAGGGACGAGGTAAGTACCGGGGCCGGTCCCCAGCACTCCCCCGTCCCCCGCCGCGTCCTCCGGTCTTCCTCCCGTCCTCTCCGGACTTTCAGGGGCCGGGCAGGGCGGGAGGAAGTAACCGTCCCCCCTCCTGCGATTGGTCGGTTAACTAACCGACAGATCGCAGGGTATAGGAGGAGGTGGCAGGCTTGCCACCTCGCTCCTATACGTTAGCATGGTCCTGGCTGTCTGTGACAGCCGGGATCATGCGAAATTACCGGGCGGTCGGGTCCCAGAGACCCGATCAGCCCGGTATCGCCGCAGATCGCAAGGGTGATTTCCCTTGCGATTTGCGGCGATCGCCGACATGGGGGGCCTACATGGCCCCCCTCGGCGTTTGCCCTGGATGCCTGCTGAAGGATTTCAGCAGGCATCCGGTTCCGATCTCGGCCCGGCGAGCGGCAGAGACCGGAAAACGCCAGGACGTACGGGGACGTCCTGGGTCCTTAAGGCCCAGGGTGCGGGGACGTCCCCGTACGTCCTGGGTCCTTAAGAGGTTAAACATAAGCCCCGCCCCTGGCAAATGGGGGTGAGTAAGGGTTAAATCACCTATCCTATGTTTGTTGTTGATATATAAGTAACATGTGTGCCAAGTTTCATGTTAATATCTTTAGCCGTTTGAAAGTTTTTGTGGAACATACACACATACATACACACCTGTGAGTTTTATATATATACTAGCTGAGTACCCGGCATTGCCCAGTTTTTCCTTCCTAATCCTTGTTGGGGAGGAAAATAAACAAAGGAGGAAGCTTTTGACTTATCGTCCTCCTATCTCGACCTCCTTTCCCGTCCTCCTTTCCCGTCCTCCTATCACGACCTCCTATTTACGCCCCACAGGTGTCTGACCTCCTATCACGACCTCCTATCACGACCTGTAATATGTGACCAGTTATTGAAATATCTCCAGCCGTACGGAAGTTATGTGGGAACATACATTTCCCATTCATCTGCATGAGACTTTAAACATAAACCCCGCCCCTGGCAAATGGGGGTGAGTAAGGGTTAAATCACCTATCCTATGTTTGTTGTTGACATATAAGCAACATGTGTGTCAAGTTTCATGTTAATATCTTTAGCCATTTGAAAGTTTTTGTGGAACATACACACAAACATACATACATACACACACACATTGAGTTATATATATATATATATATATATATATATATATATATATATATTAGCTGAGTACCCGGCGTAGCCCGGTTTTTCCTTCCTAATCCTTGTTGAGGAGGAAAATCAACAAAGAAGGAAGCTTTTGACTTCATATTCCATACTCCTATAATGTTGTCATATCCCGTCCTCAGGTGGCACCGATTTGAGATGAAGATATTGTAAGCTGAAAATAGAAGGGGACGTGGCTTTGTGGTACTGGGCGTGATATGCAAGTCAGACCAGTGCACAAAAAGGGTAGATAATAAAACGGGTAGGGCTTAACCACTTAAGGACCTAGGGCGTATGGATACGCCTTGACGTCCTGGTACTTAAGGACCCAGGGTGTATCCATAAGCCTGTGGAAATTTCGGTCCCCGCCGCGCGCCGGGCAGGGACCGGGCCGGGGTGACTGCTGATGTCAATCAGCAGGCACCCCGTGCAAATGCCCAGGGGGGTCATCAGACCCCCCCCCCCCCCCCCCCCCCCCCCCGTCGGCGATCGGCACAAATCGCAGGTGAATTCACAGTTGCAATTTGCGCCGATTCCGGGTCATACGGGGCTATTGTGACCCGGAATAGAAGGGGGATCGCGGTTGTCTAAGACACCCACGATCCCCCTGTAGGCATAGGAGTGAGGTGGCAGGGTTGCCACCCCTCTTATCCCTGCTATTGGTCTGCTATTGATCGTCAGAGGCGACGACCAATAGCAGACCGTGGGCGGGGGGGTTAACTTTAGTTTTCCCCGTCCTGCCCACCCACATTAGGCGGGGCAGAACGGGGAACTGAAGGGGACCGGGCGCCGACGTCCACTTACCCGTCCGGAGGCTGCGGCGACGTTGATCGGCGGGCGGCGTCACGTGTGTCTGAAGAGGACGGCTGCGGGGATCCTAGGGAAGCCGGTAAGTAGATCTGGAGGGCTACAGTCTGAGACCGTGGTCTCTAACTGTAGCCCTCCAGATTTTGCAAAACTACAACTCCCAGCATGCCCAGACAGCTTTTTGGGCATGCTGGAATATGTAGTTTTGCAACAGCTGGAAGGCTGCAGTTTGAGACCACTATACAGTGGTCTCTAAACTATATCCCTCCAGATGTTGACATCTGGAGGTCCACAGTTTGAAGATCACTGTGCAGTGGTCTAAAAACTGTAGCTCTCCAGATGTTGCAAAACTGCAATTCTCAGCATGCCCAGAAAGCAAACAGCTGTCTCAGCATGCTGGGAGTTGTAGTTGGGTACTTCCAGCTGTTGCATAACTACATCTCCCAGCATGCCCTTCGGTGATTAGTACATGCTGGGAGTTGTAGTTTTGCAACAGCTGGAGGCACACTGGTTGGAAAATATTGAGTTAGGTAACAGAACCTAACTGAAGGTTTTCCAACCAGTGTGCCTCCAACTGTTGCAAAAGTACAACTCCCAGCATGCATGGTCTGTCAGTACATGCTGGGAGTTGTAGTTTTGAAACAGCTGGAGGATTGCCCCCCCCCCCCCCCCCCCATGTGAATGTACAGGGTACATTCACACAGGCAGGTTTACAGTAAATTTCCTGGTTCAAGTTTGGGCTGCGGCAAATTTTTCGCCACAGCGCAAACTCCTAGCGGGAAATTCACCGTAACCCGCCAGTGTGAATGTACCCTAAAAACACTACACTACCACATAATAAAGGGTAAAACACTACATATACACCCCTTACACTGTCCCCCCCCCCCCCCAATAAACAATTTAAAACGTCTTGTACGGCAGGGTTTCCAAAACGGAGCCTCCAGCTGTTGCAAAACAACAACTCCCAGCATTTCTGGACAGCCACTGACTGTCCAGGCATGCTGGGAGTTTAGCAACAGCTGGAGGCACCCTGTTTGGGAATCACTGGCGTAGAATACCCCTATGTCCACCCCTATGCAATCCCTAATTTAGTCCTCAAATGCGCATGGTGCTCTCTTACTTCGGAGCCCTGTCGTATTTCAAGGAAACAGTTTAGGGCCATATAGGGGGTATCGCCGTACTCGGGAGAAATTGCACTACAAATTTTGGGGGTCTTTTTTTCCCTTTAACCGCTTGTGAAAAGGAAAAGTTGGGGGCTACACCAGCCTGTTAGTGTAAAAAAATAAAAAAATTTACACTAACATGCTGGTGTTGCCCCATACTTTTTATTTCCACAAGCGGTAAAAGGAAAAAAAGACCCCCAAAATTTGTAACGCAATTTCTCCTGAGTACGGAAATACCCCAGATGTGGGCGTAAAATGCTCTGCGGGCACACAACAAGGCTCAGGAGTGAGAGCGCACCATGTACATTTGAGGCCTAAATTGGCGATTTGCACGGGGGTGGCTGATTTTACAGCAGTTCTGACAAACACAAAAAAAAAAAAAATACCCACATGTGACCCCATTTTGGAAACTACACCCCTCACCGAACATGACAAGGGGTATAGTGAGCCTGAACACCCCACAGGTGTTTGACGAATTTTCATTAAAGTTGGATGGGAAAATGAAAAAAATTATATTTTTTCACTAAAATGCTGGTGTTACCCTAAATTTTTCATTTTCGGAAGGGAAAATAGGAAAAAAAAGCCCCCCCAAATTTGTAACCGCATCTCTTCTGAGTAAGAACATACCCCTTATGTGAATTTTAAGTGCCATTGGGATTTTGTAGAGAAAATGTGTCCGGAATTGAAGGCCACATGTGTTTACAGAGCCAGAACAATGGACCCCCGAAACATTTGACCCATTTTGGAAACTACACCACTCACGTAATGTAATAAGGGGTACATTGAGAATTTATGCCCCACAGGTGTCTGACAGATTTTTGGAACAGTGGTCCGTAAAAATGAAAAATTAAATTTTTCATTTGCACAGC
Organism: Hyla sarda; assembly: GCF_029499605.1. Lineage (NCBI taxonomy): Eukaryota > Metazoa > Chordata > Amphibia > Anura > Hylidae > Hyla > Hyla sarda. Next base: position 120,492,428 of record NC_079193.1, on the reverse strand, counting down.
CCACTGTTCCAAAGATCTGTGGGGTGTAAATGCTCACTGCACCCCTTATTAAATTCTGTGAGGGGTGTAGTTTCCAAAATGGGGTCACATGTGGGGGGTCCACTGTTCTGGCACCACGGGGGGCTTTGTAAACGCACATGTCCCCTGACTTCCATTCCAAACTAATTCTCTTTCCAAAAGCTCAATGGCGCTACTCCTCTTCTGAGCATTGTAGTTCGCCAGCAGAGCATTTTACGTCCTAACATGGGGTATTTCCATACTTAGAAGAAATGGGGTTACAAATTTTGGGAGTCATTTTCTCCTATTACCCCTTGTAAAAATTTAAAATTTAGGGGTAAAATTGCATTTTAGTAAAAAAAAAAAAATTTTTTATTTACACATCCAAATTTAACGAAAAGTCGTCAAACACCTGTGGGGTGTTAAGGCTCAGCGGACCCCTTGTTACGTTCCTTGAGGGGTGTAGTTTCCAAAATAGTATGCCATGTGGGTATTTTTTCTGTTCTGACACCACAGGGGCTTCCTAAATGCGACATGCCCCCAAAAAACCATTTAAGCAAAAGTTGCTTTCAAAAAGCCAAATGTGACTCCTTCTCTTCTGAGCATTGTAGTTCGCCCGCAAAGCATTTTACGTCCTAACATGGGGTATTTCCATACTCAGAAGAGATGGGGTTACAAATTTGGGGGGGCATTTTCTCCCATTACCCTTTGTAAAAATGGTAAATTTGGGGGGAAAACTGCACTTTAGTGAAAAAAAAAGTTTTTTCATTTACACATCCGACTTTAACAAAAAGTCGTCAAACACCTGTGGGGTGTTAAGGCTCACTGGACCCCTTGTTACGTGCCTTTAGGGGTCTAGTTTCCAAAATGGTATGCCATGTTGGGGTTTTCTGCTGTTCTGGCACCATAGGGGCTTCCTAAATGTGACATGCCCCCCAAAAACCATTTCAGCAAAATTCCCTCTCCAAAATCCCATTGTCGCTCCTTCCTTTCTGAGCCCTCTAGTGCACCCGCCGAACACTTGACATACACATATGAGGTATTTCCTTTCTTGAGAGAAATTGGGTTACAAATTTTGGGGGGATTTTTCATCTATTACCCTTGTAAAAAATTCAAAAACTGGGTCTACAAGAACATGCGAGTGTAAAAAATGAAGATTTTGAATTTTCTCCTTCAATTTGCTGCTATTCCTGTGAAACACCTAAAGGGTTAACACACTTACTGAATGTCATTTTGAATACTTTGAGGGGTGCAGTTTTTATAAGGGGGTCATTTGTGGGGTATTTCTAATATGAAGGCCCTTCAAATCCACTTTAAAACTGAACTGGTCCCTGAAAAATTCCGATTTTGAAAATTTTGTGAAAAATTGGAAAATTGCTGCTGAACTTTGAAGCCCTCTGATGTCTTCCAAAAGTAAAAACACGTCAATTTTATGATGCAAACATAAAGTAGACATATTGTATATGTGAATCAATGTATAATGTATTTGGAATATCCATTTTCCTTACAAGCAGTGAGCTTCAAAGTTAAAAAAATGCAAAATTTTCAATTTTTTCATCAAATTTTGGAATTTTTCACCAAGAAATGATGCAAGTGGAATGGCCCTTTCTCTGGGCGACTCTGGAGGAAATGGGCTTTGGCCCAAAATTTGTATCGTGGATACAATTGTTATATAAGAATCCGATGGCCCGTGTAAAAGTAAATGGGGATATCTCAGATAATTTCTCGCTCTTCCGAGGTACAAGACAGGGGGTGTCCCCTGTCCCCGCTATTATTCGCCATCGCGATGGAACCCCTGGCGGAGCATATTCGCTCCTCTCCTGGAATATCAGGATTCCAATATGGGAATTATACAAGTAAAATCACGTTATATGCAGATGATGCATTACTTTTTCTAAATGATACAGAGGAGTCACTGAGGAACGCTATGGGGATTCTAATTCGCTATGGAGAACTGGCGGGGGTAGGGATAAACTGGGAGAAATCTTTTTTACTATTAATAGACCGATTAGCTACGCAGGTCCATGTTGAAGGATATAGTTATATACAATGCGTGAATCAAATAAAATATCTGGGTATAGAAGTAACAACTAACATAAAGGATCACGTTCCCCTGAATGTAATCCCAGTATTAAATAATCTTAAATCTAAATGCAAAGTGTGGGGGAAACTCCCATTAAGTCCTGTCGGTAGAATAAATCTAATAAAAATGATAGTCACGCCGCAAATCCTATACATATTACAAAATTCCCCTGTTTGGATACCAATGCAGTTGTTTAAGCGAATGGACTCTCAATTGAGGGACTTGGTCTGGAGGGGCAGGAAACCTAAATTGAAATTATCAAACTTACAACGGGTAAAAAATGAGGGTGGCTTGGCTTTATCGAATTTCTGGGCCTTTTTCTTGGCTGCACAGTGTACACATTTCGATCATTTCGATAGAGTAGATCTTTGTGGAGGCTCGGCTGGGATAATAGCTAGTATTGTTCCTGGCTCAAATTTCTTAATGACCTTGGAGAATGGGTTCGAAAAAAAAATTAAAGATCTATATCTAAAAAAAAAATATCTAAAATGCTTGGTTTCCCAAAAATTTGAAATTTTTACAAAGGGTTAAATCCGAAAATACCCCCCAAAATTTGAAGCCCAATTTCTCCCGATTCAGAAAACACCCCATATGGGGGGTGAAAAGTGCTCTGCTGGCGCACTACAGGTCCCAGAAGAGAAGGAGTCACATTTGGCTTTTTTGAAGCAAATTTTGCTCTGGGGGCATGCCTCTTTTAGGAAGCCCCTATGGTGCCAGGACAGCAAAAAAAAAAACACATGGCATACCATTTTGGAAACTAGACCTCTTGGGGAACGTAACAAGGGGTAAAGTGAACCTTAATACCCCACAGGGGTTTCACGACTTTGGCATATGCAAAAAAAAAAAGAATACATTTTACCAAAAATGCTTGATTTCCCAAAAATTTTACATTTTTACAAAGGGTTAAAGCAGAAAATACCCCCCAAAATTTGAAGCCCAATTTCTCCCGATTCAGAAAACACCCCATATGGGGGTGAAAAGTGCTCTGCTGGCGCACTACAGGTCCCAGAAGAGAAGGAGTCACATTTGGCTTTTTTGAAGCAAATTTTGCTCTGGGGGCATGCCTCATTTAGGAAGCCCCTATGGTGCCAGGACAGCAAAAAAAAACACATGGCATACCATTTTGGAAACTAGACCCCTTGGGGAACGTAACAAGGGGTAAAGTGAACCTTAATACCCCACAAGGGTTTCACGACTTTGGCATATGCAAAAAAAAAAGAATAAATTTTACCAAAAATGCTTGGTTTCCCAAAAATTTTACATTTTTACAAAGGGTTAAAGCAGAAAATACCCCCCAAAATTTGAAGCCCAATTTCTCCCGATTCAGAAAACACCCCATATGGGGGTGAAAAGTGCTCTGTTGGCGCACTACAGGTCCCAGAAGAGAAGGAGTCACATTTGGCTTTTTTGAAGCAAATTTTGCTCTGGGGGCATGCCTCTTTTAGGAAGCCCCTATGGTGCCAGGACAGCAAAAAAAAAAACACATGGCATACCATTTTGGAAACTAGACCCCTTGGGGAACGTAACAAGGGGTAAAGTGAACCTTAATACCCCACAAGGGTTTCACGACTTTGGCATATGCAAAAAAAAAAGAATAAATTTTACCAAAAAAGCTTGGTTTCCCAAAAATTTTACATTTTTACAAAGGGTTAAAGCAGAAAATACCCCCCAAAATTTGAAGCCCAATTTCTCCTGATTCAGAAAACGCCCCATATGGGGGTGAAAAGTGCTCTGCTGGCGCACTACAGGTCTCAGAAGAGGAGTTACAAATTTTGCTCTGGGGACATGCCGCATTTCGGAAGCCCCTATGGTGCCAGGACAGTAAAAAAAAAAAAAAAAAAACATGGCATACATTTTGGAAACTAGACCCCTTGGGGAACGTAACAGTGTTACAGTGAGTACTTACACCTCACAGGTTTTTTGAAAAGTGGGCCATAAATTGAAAAATTAGATTTTTTTACAGTAAAATGCTGGGGTTACCCAATTATTAACATTTTCACAAGGGGTAATATGAGGAATTGGGTTACACATTTTGGAGGGCTTTTCCCCCTGACTATAAAAATACATCCACATATGGGGTAACGTGCTGGACGGGCGCACAACAAGGCTCAGAAGTCATAGAGGTCACTTTGTATTTGTGACCTTTGGCATATCAGTAGCTGACGGTTACATACATTCCGAGGAAAATACAAAAATGAAACACCCACATGTGGCACCATTACAGAAAGTACCCACCCTGAGGATTGGGTATAGGGGTAAAGAGGACATTTTTAATGCACAGGTGTTTCCTAAATTTATTTTCCAGGAATAGATGAAGGGTAGCTTTTGAATATTGCAATTTTCAACCTATACTCTGCTTAATTTTTCTGGGAACAACTAACATGTGACTCCGAATTGTCGCCTGGAAATACGACAGAGCTCAGCGAGAACTCTTCGCATTTGAGGCGGATGTTTGTTACGGACCTAACAGTTACATACATTCAGAGGAAAATACAAGAAAGGAACACCCACATGTGAGCCTATTACAAACAGTACACCCCCTAAGGAAGGTGTATAGGGTGAAGTGGAGATTTGGAACAGACGGGTGTTCCCTTCATTTATTTTCCAGGAATGGATGAAGTGTACTATGGGGGGGAAAAAAATTGCAATTTTAGAACTGATATGCCAATTATTTTCCCAGAATGATGACCCAGAGTACAGCCAAAAGTAAAAATGATGCCCGCCCCAAACCCTATACTCTGAATCATCATTCTGGGAAGGGGATATGTGGGGCCGTCCCTATTCTGTTACCTCAAATGCGCAACCCGCTCAGGTGGAGAGAGAGAGCGTTGCGCATTTGAGGCAACTGCAAACCTCCAATGCTGTTGACTCTGTGTCCCATGACCCATTTTTGGGGGACAAAGATATTATGAGGGGCATTGGGAAAGAGGTTTTGGGTTTGATTTTTTGGGGGTAGGATATTTTGATATAAAATTTGGAAGATAATGTACCCTGGACTGGTACATTGGAGCCGAATTCTGGGGAATGAAATTTAGGGCAAAGGATGGAAAATTTAGTACTCCATGGAAGTGTGATACTCCCTGAAGCAGCCTATGCAGAGGCCCGGATGATCGGGGCAAGTGTCACACTGAGTGGTGGTGTCCCTCCGTCTCCCCTTCCTGTGACACACTCTGCATCTTTTCTGGGTTCGTCCCGACCTTCCAGTGTTGGGGATCACACCTGGAAAGTGTTGGCCGGGGACGATCCGGGGACCTAAAGTTCCAGAGGTGCTCTGACCCGCTCTTTGGCGATCACCATAGATGAGGGCCTTTAGAACTACCTCTTGGAACTCCAGGTATGTCCCTGTGTTGCCAGCGTTCTGGTACAGTATAAAAGAGTTGTACATGGCAACCTGTACCATGTAGACCGCAACCTTTTTATACCATACGCGTGTTTTCCGCATGGCATTATATGGCTTGAGGACTTGATCAGAAAGATCAACTCCCCCCATATACCGATTGTAGTCCAGAATACAATCAGGCTTGAGGACCGGTCCCGCGGTACCTCGCACAGGGACAGGGGTGCTGCCATTCCCATGAATTGTGGTGAGCATAAGGACATCCCTCTTGTCCTTATACCGGACCAACAACAGGTTCTCATGGGAAAAGGCACGGGACTCACCCCAGGGGATAGGAGCATGTAGGGAATGATGGGGCGGAAGGCCTCTTGGATTCTTCCGGACTGTCCCACAAGCGACCGTGGATCTGGCGGCGAGGGATGAAAAGAGAGGGATACTAGTATAAAAGTTATCCACGTAAAGGTGGTAACCTTTATCTAGCAATGGGTGCAAAAGGCCCCAAACGATTTTCCCGCTAACACCCAGAGTGGGGGAACAATCTGGGGGTTCAATGCGGGAATCTCGTCCCTCATACACCATAAACTTGCAAGTGTACCCGGAGGTACTCTCGCAAAGTTTATACATCTTCACGCCATACCGCGCTCGCTTGGTCGGGATGTATTGCCGGAAGCTGAGTCTCCCCTTGAAGCTGATGAGCGACTCATCAATAGAGACCTCCCGCCCCGGGACATAGGCCTCCCAAAATCTGGCCCCGAAGTGATTGATGACCGGCCTGATTTTATACAGGCGGTCATACGCGGGATCAGTTCGGGGGGGACATGCCGCATTATCAGCATAATGCAAACATCTCCGAATGGCCTCGAACCGGGAACGTGTCATGGCCATACTGTAGAGGGGTGTCTGGTAAAAGACGTCCCCACTCCAATATTGCCTGACACAGGGTTTTTTAACTATACCCATATGCAGCGCAAGGCCCCAAAAGGTCCTCATTTCGGCTGCATCGACTGGAGTCCAGCCGCCGGGTCTAGCTAAAAGTGAGCCCTGGTTAGCGGCGACGAACTGTTGGGCGTACAGATTCGTCTGTGTAACCATCAAATTAACAAAGTCGTCACTGAAAAAATGACCGAAAAAGTCCTTTTCAGTGAACCCGGCGATGTTAATTTTGATTCCTGAGTCGCCAACAAACTCAGGAATCACGGGCTCGTGGTCCGCTGGCTCAGCCCAGTCAAGTTCTCAGGTACGAGGTACCAGGGACCTTGGCAGGGGGGCTTCACTAGTATGAGCGCCAGGGGGACTCATACTAGCATGGGGCACAGGCTCAAGGACAGAGGAGGTTTGCGGCACTGCATGGCGGCGAGTTCGCCGCCTTGGTGGCTCATCATCTGAACTAGATGATGAGGAGGACGATGAAATAAGGAAGGTGGGGTCTTCATCGTCCTCTGAGATGCTTTCAGAGTCGAAGGCAATTAGGTCATATGCCTCCTCCGCCGAAAACACTCTGCGGGCCATTTCCCTACTCTAATGGGGATACGGGTATGTGTGTGTGTGGGGGGGAAAACTTTATTGGTGTGTGTGCTGCGTGTGGTGTGGTGCGATACTACCTCCCTAACCCGCCCTAGCCTAACCTAACTAAACTAACCCGCCCTAACAGAAAAAAATATAAAATAAAAAGGGGACTTTTAAAAAAAAAGGGGGACTTCTAGCGCAAAAAAAAACCCTGCACCAAAAAAATAAGCGTTTTGTGGTGTGCGCACTGATTAGCGCTTGTGGCGGCAGGGGGCGCAGAAGTCAGTGGGGGGTCCAGCCACTCAGCCCAGGACAGTGGCTGGTGGCTTGTTCACAGACCCCCACACAAAAAACCCGAAAAAATAAATAAAAAAAACGCTTTACCCCGAAAAAAAATGCACCCGCCTGAACCAAAAAAAAAAAACGCTGATCAGTGATAAATCACCGACAGCGGTGGGACAGGCTGCACACACAGGTACGGTCCGTCCACACAGTACACGCCTGCTACTGGTGGCACGGACCGCCTATGGGTGCAAAAAAAAATCTGCGTTAACCGAAAAAGGTGCCTTTACCACAAAAAAAAAGCTGATCAGTGATAAATCACTGACAGCGGTGAGGCACGCCGCACACACACAGGTAAGGTCCGGCCACACAGTACACGCCTGCTACTGGTGGCACGGACCGCCTATGGGTGCAAAAACACGCTAGAAAACCCGAAAAAAAGCGCCGGCACCACAAAAAAAAAAACGCTGATCAGTACTACGGGACTGATCAGCGGTGGGTGGGCTTTAACAAACGGTGGCGGACCGCTCTTTTATAACTAAGAGGGTCCGCACACACGCTTAGTGAAAAAAAAAAAAAAAGATCTGCGCCAAAAAAAAAGGCTGACGGCAGACCGCAGCGACCCAGCAGGGCCGGGGTCACGCAGCTAAAGGTGCTACGGACCCACGGACACCCACTGAGGTACGCCGAAAAAAAAAAAATTTAAAACTATTTTTTTTTTTTAACCCTAACCTGTCCCTACCTAATCTAAAGCTATCCCTGGGATTTCTGTGCCAAGGGGCCACAGAAAGGGGGCAAGGGGCACTTTTTTTTTACTGAGGGGATGGGGGGCAGCACGGGGCTCCGTCCTGCACACCAGATCTCTGTGGAATGGTGGGCAGAAGAGAGCAACGTGCTCCTAGCCCACCAGATCCCCTCCCATTACTATGTGATTGGTGTGGCCACTTTGGCCACCCAATCACAACTGTACTGAGGGGGTGGCCACAATGCCAGCCCCCAGTACAGCATGGATGGTGATTGGTGGTGTATACTACACCACCAGTCACCATCTATATCCAGGTCACAGGGTCACACGTTAGTAGTTACCGGCGTCCTGCAGCGATCGCCGGTAAAGGAGGCCCTCCGGACCTCCTCCGGCACACTGCCGGGATGTCTGCTGATAGAAATCAGCAGACATCCGGCTCCGATCCCCGCCCGGCGAGCGGCGGGGAACGGAATCGCAGCGCATCGCTCGTCTGAATTGACGAGCGATGCGCCGCGATCGCCGACATGGGGGTCATCATGACCCCCCTGGGCGATATGCCCCGATGCCTGCTGATCGATTTCAGCAGGCATCGGGCGCCGGCTCCGCTCCAGATGGTTGCGGGGGGCCGGCAAAACACATGACGTTCTCATATGTCATGTGTCCTTAAGGACTCGGACATGGAGGCGTATGAGAACGTCATGTGTCCTTAAGGGGTTAAAGAAAAAAAAACGACCCTCACAAATGGGGTAGTTAAGGGTTAAATTAATTATCCTATATTTTAAGTGGACATATAAGTAACATGTGATCAAGTATTATCAAATATCTCCAGCTATTTGGAAGTTATGCAGTAACATAGATTTCCCATAGACTTGTATGGGACTTTAAACAAAAATCCCGACCCTGGCAAATGTGGGTGAGTATGGGTTAAATTACCTATCCTATGTATGTTGTTGACTTGTCCTGAGTGCAGGTCTCGCAGACAAACACAAAAGCCGCTAAATCTCTAAACCGGCCGGTCATAAAAAAAATGAATAAAAAGTGATCAAAAGGTCCGATCAATACATAAATGGGGTTTTTTTCAACTGTAATGTTTATTAAAAGTTTTTTTTGGGAACAGAAATCCAAATACAAGAAAAAATAAACAAGAGCATGACAACACAGGGGCCGGAGCCCAATACAAATTGCAGATTACAAAGAAATCACAAGGGCCAAACCCAAGAGCAATAATCGCACATGAGTCAGCAAGCTGGTAGAAGGTAAGGCCTAGGTAGGACAATAAAGACACTAAAAGTTGCGGAAAGCCTCCGGTACAACAATATCATATATTAAATATCCAGAACTACCGCAGTAGTCCGTAAGTAGTCCAAACAAGCAACATCAGTCTGGAATGAAAAGTCGACCAAAAAACACAAACAAAGGGGGAGAGACGAACAATCAATACACAAAACAGACACACAACAACCACAGAAGACAGGGCAGGAAGGGGAGGAAAGAAAAAAGAAATTATATGGGGGGGGGGGGGGGGGGGTGAGGAAAGAAAAGAGAACGAGGAATCAAGGGGGCTGTCTGTCAGTGAAGCGATCCCAGGGTTCCCAGACCGACAGAAATAAGGGAAGAGAGTTATTGAGGGAGGCTGTCAGGAATTCCAGAGACCTAATCTCTCCAATACGGGCCAAGAGGACCGATTCAGGGGGAGGGAGAGTGCTCTTCCAATATTTGGCTACAAGGATCTTAGCAGCTAAGACAATATGTTGAAAAAGTTTGAAAGGCTTCTTAGATAAGGAAGGGTGAGAGAGATGAAGAAGATATATAAGGGGGTGTAAGGGGACCAGGATACCCAAAACTTCCCTCAGCAGCTGCTGAACCTTAGTCCAGTACCCCGATAAAAGTGGTCAGGACCAGAAAATATGAAACAATGTACCCATTCCCACACCGCCAGCACTGAGGGGGGATATCTGGGTCCAGCCTCTTCAACAATGCAGGGGTGTGATACCAGCCCATAATCAATTTATACTGGGCTTCTTAAGAAGCCGTACATATTTATGCCTTAGAGGCCCTCTCCCAGATAGCCCGCCACTGAGGAAGGGTAATGGTAGTGTCTAGAGCTGCCTCCTAACGACCCATGTACCGGAGAGTGGGAGGAGGCCAACCCAGGGGGTGGAGAAGCAGGGAGTAGATGTCAGAATGGAGTCCCCTCGCCTGAGGCCCACCTCGGCACAGTCAAATCCAGTAGGAAGAGAAACCACTGGAGGAGCCAGTCAAGGATGACATATAATGCTGCAACTGTAGGTAGTGAAAGCGCGCAGAGGAGTGGAGATCCCATCGGGTCACTAATTTGTCAAAGGGCAGAAGAGTGCAGGAGAGAGGGTCTACCGCATGTGCCCAGCAGAAAAGACCTCTAGATCCCCACTCCCATACCATAGTAGAGGACAGACCAGAAGGAAAATTAGGATGATAAAGAACGCAGGGGAGGGGGGGGGGTAGAGGGGGAAAACAGTTTAAATTTCACAGAATAGTAACCCCCAAATGTATTTAGAGAAAGCCATGGGACCCAACAGGGGGGAGAGAGTGCAGGAAGAGACCAGAGAAGTGTTGTGGTGTACGGGGACTAGCCAAAGCTTTTCCAGCTCCATCCAGCGGCTATATGCATGGTAAGAACTCTGCGCCGCAAGATGGCGTAGGTGGGCCGCTCAATAATATTTAATGACATCCCGGACTGCCAAACCCCCCCACGCCCTACTAGCCATCATAACAGTCAGTCATAGGTAGGCGATGCCTCTTCCCGTCCCAAATGAAACGAAAAATGGCTGATTGAAAGGAACGGAAAGCAGATAAAGGCACCCGAATCGGCAATGTTTCGAAAAAATAAAGGAGTTTCGGAAGGATTGTCATTTTAACCACCGCTATGTGCCCAAAAAAGGAGATGTACTGCGTGCGCCATTTCTCCATGAGGGCTCGAAGTTCCCTAAAAAGCGGGAGGTAGTTAGTGGAGTATAGAGAAGAGTAACAAGAGGTAATGTGAACCCCTAAATATTTAATAGCCGAGGGAGACCATTTACAAGAATAGCCAGAGCGCAAAAGAGTGGAGGTAGAGACTGGAAGATTGAGAGGGAGGGCCTTAGATTTAGAGAGATTAACCTTGTAGCAGGAAACTACACCATAGTCATTTAAGGCTCTACAGATTAGGAAGAGAGAGCAAGGGGCGGGAGAGCATGAGAAGGACATAATCAGCAAACAAGCAGATCTTAAACTCCCTGTCATGCAAGGAAATACCAGCAATGTCCCCCTAATCATGGCAGCCAGAGGTTCTATACATAAAGCAAAAACCAGAGGAGACAGGGGACAACCCTGCCAGGTGCCATTGGATGAGGGGAAAGTCAGAGAGGGAGCATGAGGAAGCTTAAGGGAGGCAGTGGGAGAGGAGTAGAATCCCCGCAGCACAGTCAAAAAATTTACCTGTTATACCAAATTTTTGGAGAGTGGCAAAAAGGAACGGCCATCCCAATCTATCAAACGCCTTTTCGGCATCGAGGCTAAGGAGCAGTGCCTGCTCAGATCTCCGATTCACCAGGTCCACCAGATCCATTAGCCTCCTGGTGATGTCGCCTCCTTGACAGCAAGGAATAAACCCAACCTGATCCTTATGGATAAGGGAAGGGAGAAAGGCACAAAGTCTGACCGCCAACACCTTGGAGAACAGTGTTAAGTCAGAGTTAAGAAGGGCAATAGGTCGGTAACTAGAGCAATCATGCAGATCTTTACCAGGTTTAGGAATAAAGGTAATCAAGGAGTTTAAAAAGGTCTGAGGGATCACCCCCCTTAAAAGAGTTGAAAAGGGGAACAAGCTTTGGTACAAGGATCGAGGAGAAGGTCTTATAGTATAAATATCTGAAACCGTCCGGCCCAGGGGAACGGCCAGCAGGCAGAGATTTGATTACCACCGAGAGTTCTTCCTCTGTCATAGGTGCATTGAGAACCTCCCAATCAGCCCCCGACAGAGTCGGCAGACCACATCTGGAGAGATAAGAGTCAAAGTACTGCTGCACGTGCCACCGGATCGGACGGAAGCTGAGAAGGGAGCGAGTAAAGCTTAGTATAATAGTCAAAGAGACGGGAGATGTCAGCAGGGTAGTAATGAAGTGTACCTGATGAGTCTTTCAAAGCAGCAGGGGACTGAGCAACCACACGGTCACGAAGGCATCTGGCCAACATAGTATGGGCCTTATTAACCTTTTCATAAAAGCGTTGCTTAGCAAACAATAATTGCTGCTCAACCTTGTGCAAGGCCAGATCACCCAACCGTGCCCGAGCGGCCACCATGCGCCGTAGCAAGGGAAGAGAAGGGGTAGAGAGCAAGGGTGATTCAAGCCAAGAAATTTCTGCGCAGAGTTCCCAGGAGCGAGTCAGAGCATCACATTTAAGCAGAGTACCCAACGCAAAACAGTGTCCACGTATCACAGACTTGTGGGCTTCCCACAGGATGGCCTGAGAGGAGACCGAACCCTCATTAGTGGCAAAGTACAACATCAAACATTTGTGTATTGACTCCCGGGAAGGCAGCGATTTAAGGAGAGAGTCATTCAGTCGCCTAGGTCCTAAGAGAACAGAGGGAAGAAGAAAAGGAGAATGGGGCAGTGATCAGACCAGGAGATAGGTTCAAGAGAGGAGGCAGAGAGCATACGGACCATGGGGAGGTTACCAAAGAAATAGTCTATGCGGGTATGTAGCTTATGAGGGTGAGAGTAAAAGCTAAAGGAGCGCTCCGTTGGGTGATTGATCATCCATAGATCATATAATGAGGAAGCACGTAGGACCCGACGGAAAATGGAGGCCAAGTGCAATTGGGCAGGGGTGGGGGTAGCAGCAGAGAGAGAATGGCGATCCAGAGAAGGGGAAAAGATCAGGTTAAAGTCCCCCCCCCCCCCCCCACCCAACAACCAGGCAGAGGAGGGGTATTTGTGAAGTTTAGCCAGCACCCTACGTAGGAAGGGGATCTGAGAGGTCCCTACACCCCCTACACCACCACATAACGCCCCTGAGGTCCAAGTAAGAAAAGGAGACTTGTAAGGGGCACCAAGATAGCCACCAATTTCCTATCAGAGACAGCAGAATACGCTTGGGGAAGGAGATGTGTAAGAAATTGAAAGGAACCAGAATGGTCAAAGCGTGTCTCCTGAAGGAAAACTGTGTCAGCTTGTGGGGAAACCAGCTCCCTTTGTAACAAACGCCTCTTAGAGGGGAGTTCAACCCTTTAACGTTCAAGGAAACACACTTAACCATGGTGGATGGTAAAAAGAACAAGAAAACCTATGAGGAAGCATACTCACAAAATAGTCCAGGGCGATCCCGAAGAGGCAAGAAACCAGCAGCCAGAGAGCCCGGTTCTTGGGAAAAGGCAAAAGGAAAAGGCAAGGAAAAGCAACCTAGAAGGAGAAGGTAGAAAGAAGATAGAGGGAACAGGGGGAGACAGGAGGACCGTAGGACAGACCGACAACAGGCGGACAAGACAACAGAAGAAACGAAAAACAATACAAAACAAATGAGAGAACCATTGCCCAAGGAGCCAATGCAGAGGCCAAGACCACCGGGGTGGGCCATGGACCAAGGCATGGGCAGTCCATTGCTACGGCCTCGAGTGGGGAGATGGAAGGACACTAACAAAGAACAACCACCAAAAAGGAAGGCATCCAACTCCGAGGCCATGGCAAAAGACTACAGTAAGTCAAGATAAAAGAAAACCATTGGTGACCAAAAAATTCCAACATCAAAGTAGCAAAAAAATTATGCAAAAACTAAATGATAACAGCAAGGGAAGGCAGTCCCACACTAAGTAGAACACATCCAATCAAGGAACATCAGGGAGCCAGCAGGGAGTTCCAGACAACCCCTCAAGGGGGAGCCCGAGGAGATGCCCCTGGGACAGGAGAAGGAGGTTTCCTCTTGGAGCCAGACCGGCAGGCCCTGACAGATTGCCAGATGGGAGGTAGGAGGAGGAGGTGGTGGGGATAAGTTCCAATCTACCAGCTGCGGTTCAGGTGGCTCCAGGGTGGAGCAGAAGGGTAGTAGGTCGGAGTAGGAACCTAGGACAGCGGAGCGTCCATCTCTCCAGGCGTGCAGGGCAAACGGAAAGTTCCAACGGTAGGGCACATTGTGGGAACGGAGGACCCCCAGAAGGGGCTAAAGCATCCACCTTTTCCTGAGAGTCAGCCAAGATAAATCCAGAAAAAAATTGGATAGGACCCCATCAAAATCAAAGTTCCGCAGGGATCTGGCTTTGGCCATGATAGCCTCCTTAACTTGAAAATCGTGAAGACAGCAGATGACATCCCGTGGGGCCCCGACCTGAGATTTAGGGCGGAGCGCCCGGTTCGCCCTATCCAGCTTAATCTTGTGCGTGGCAGGTTCTCCCAGGACAATGTTGAAGATAGCTTCCAAAGTGAGAAAGAGATCCTCATCATGGGTAGCCTCAGGCAATCCTCGGACCCTGATATTGTTGCGCCTCCCCCTATTGTCCATGGAGGTCACTGAGAATTCTTAGGGGCAATTTTGAATTGGAGCTGGGCAATATATTCCCTGGTAGCGTCGTGCGCCCCCTCCAGACCCTCCACACGGTCAGAAACACGCATGGAAGCTATTTCAGCCTGACAGGTGTCCTTAACCTCAGCGATGAGGGCCCGGAAGTCCTCTTTAGTCGGAATTTGGGAAAGTAGTTGGCCCAGACCCGGCATAGCTGAGGAAGAGCGGGAAATTCCGGAGCAAGGAATATCAGAATCCAAAAGGGGTATCCCAGGAAGGTGAGGCCGTAGCCGGGGCAGCCGGTGGAGCAGGGCCAGGCTGGGTACGAGGCATCCCCTGAGAAGGCTGGTGAGGGACCCCTGAGGACAGCATGGTGCACTGCCTCTGCGGCTTAGGAGAACAGGAGGAGGAGAAGTAGCAAGCAGCCAGGGAATTCAGCTGGGCAGGGCGAGGGGACCCAATTGAGGTCGGGGCAGAGCCAACCCAGGGAGGCTGTGTGGTGGAGCACTGCCCTGAACCCCCGTCCGGAGAACCTGGGGAGGGGGAGGCCGAGCAATGGGGATCAGCTGCCGGCTGCAGGGAGCTTGTTGGAGGGGGAGGCAGACCCCTCACCAGAGAGGCCCAAGGGGTTAACAGGCATATTACAAGGATACAAAACATAGGGGATAAACGGACAAACAGTAAAAGAGTAATCAGATGGGCCTAATCCAAACCTAGAGAGCTCACAGTCTTGTCAATAAGACAGTGGTCAAAATACACAGGATAAATCAAGTAAGGAGCAATACAAAAGCTAATGCAGAAACAACCTAATGGAGTACTGCAGCCTTAGACACTTATCCCCCTATCTGCAGGATAGGGAATAAGTGTCTGATCGCAGGGATCAGACTGCTGGGACACCCAGTGATCTCCTGTACAGGGACCCGGCATTGCCGAGGCTCTCGTCGTCGTCCTCACTAAGGCTGACGACACGCCCCCTCCATACAGCTCTATGGGAGAGGCAGGGATGCACGGGGGTGCTGGGTCCCATACTGGAGATCGCAGGGGTTCACACCCCCCATGAACAGATACTCCTGCAGATAGGTAATAAGTGCCTAGGGCTGCAGATCTCCTTTAAACACAGGCAACTTAAAGCGCAACTGTCATGGAAATTAAACCCCCCAGACTGATAGTATAGATGATGATACGTGTAATGCAGCTGTACTTTTGGCTGCTGTTTATCACTGGCTGCAGGAAAATAGTTTTATCGTGCGGTCAGGAACAGTCGGATAGGCGTGGCTGTGGATCATAATGCCCCACCTCCGCCATGCCTATCCCCTGTAAGTGAGCGCTGGACCACTGTGTGATTGGGGTCACCCCTTACAACCCCCCCCCCCCCAAAGTATCTTATAGCCTGTTGTGACGCCAGTGGTGTAGCGGTTGCAGAATTTTTTTTCTCCAGAATAATAATAAAATATGCCAATTGCCACATAATGGGAAAATGCTAAAGATGTTTTTATCATGTAAAACTACAGCTCCCAGTGTGATCTTAGCAGTGGTGTAAGGTTATGCTGGGAGTTCCTTTCCTTATCTAATTCAGCTGGTACATACCACCAGGACTTCATCCAGCAAAATCTCTCGGTAGAACTTGACGCCCAGATGGCTCTTCACTATGTCAGTGGAGTTTGATCCTCTATATGAAAACATAATTAATATAATCCTGCCAGACACTGTATCCTCTGAATATAATACTGCGAGACACTTTATTCTGTAAATATAATACTGCCACACGCTGCGCTCTCTGAATATAACCCAGCCAAACACTTTATTCTGTAAATATAAACCTTGCACAAACTGTACCCTCTGAATATAATACTACTGCTCACTGCGCTCTCTGAATATAATACTACAGCACACTGTGTGGTAGTATTATATTCAGAGGGTACAGTGTTCTCTCTGAATATAAACCTGGCACACATTGTACCCTCTGAATATAATAATAATACTGCACACTGCGCTCTCTGAATATAATACTTAATTCTCTCAATATGATACTACCGCACAATGTACCCTTTGAATATACTACCACACACTGTACCCTCTGAAAATAATACTACCACACACTGTACCTTCTGAAAATAATCGTACTACAAACTGTACCCTCTGAAAATAATAAATACCACACACTGTACCCTCTGAGTATAATACTACCCCACTGTGCTCTCTGAACATAATACTACCACATACTGTACCCTCTAAGTATAATACTGCCACACATTATATCCTCTGTATATAATACTACCACACACAGTACCCTCTGTATATAATACTACCACACACTGTGCTCTTTGAATATAATACTATTCCACACTGTGCCTCTGAACATAACCTTATCATACAGTGCACCCTCTGAATACAATGCCACAACATATTGTGGCACATAAAAACTGTACCACGCCAGAAAATTCCTTCATAATATACACCATACCACTGAAATGCAAAACACTCAGTGCCCCTCACATATAGTAATAATGGCCCCTGTCCTGTGCCCCCTACATATAAAATATAACAATGCCCAGTGACTTCACAGTACAGGGATAATACAGCCAGTGATGTCACAGTACAGAGATAATATGCAGTGATGCCACAGTACAGGGATATTATGCATTAATGTCACATTATAGGGATAATATGCAGTGATGTCACATTATAGGGATAATATGCAGCGATGTCACAGTACAGGGATACTACTCACAGAGTGATTTCACAGTACAGGGATAATACACACAGTGATGTCACAGTACAGGGTTAATACACACAGTGATGTCACAGTACAAGAAATAATACGCAGTGATGTCATAATACAGGGGTAATAAGCAGTGATGTCACAGTACAGGGATAATACACACAGTGATGTCACAGTACAGGGTTAATACACACAGTGATGTCACAGTACAAGAAATAATACACAGTGATGTCACAATACAGGGGTAATACGCAGTGATGTCACAGTACAGGGATAATACGCAGTGATGTCACAGTACAGGGATAATACACAGTACAGGGTTAATATGCAATCACAGAACACTACAGGAATATAATTTACAATGGGGGGGGGGGGTTAATAAGGACTGGCAGTGGCACATTTTTCAGGGCATAGTATTTATAGTGTTACCTGTGTAACCTGCCAGCCATACCATCATCCACTGTTCTCCTGCACTCTGGTCCTTCCTTTGACCCCAGCAGGCCACCCGATGAGTCTGTGATCACATGACAATTAGGGGGAGGAGCTGAGCTGGAGGCAGAGATCACTGTGTGTATGGCAGTGTTTCCCAAGCAGGGTGCCCACAGATATAGCAAAACTACAACTCTCAGCACGTCCAGACAGCTTTTGGATGTTTGGACATGCTGGGAGCTGTGGTTTTCAACAGCTGGATGCACACTGCGTAGGAAACACTGCTGTATGGGAGCAGTGAAGGACTACTTGGTGTCACCCCATTTGCGGGTGTCACCTGGTGTGGCCCAAACCCCCCGCACCTCTCTGGCAACATAACTGATTCCTTGAGGGGTGCAGATTCTCAAATGGGGTCACATTTTGGGGTTTTTACTATTTAGCACACCTCTAGGGTACATTCACGTGAATATTTTGCTGCCTATTTGCTACAGAGTGTCCTACTAATTTAAGTCAATGGGTAGCAAAGTCAGCTGCAGAAAATCTGCAGCAAAATGTTCATGTGTGAACGTACCCCTAAGCCTCTATAATGAAAGCACAATGCAGTAAATGTGACCAAAGTAGGCTTAAATTTGGGTTGGTGCTATGTCTCTTCTGAGCCAAGAAACCTGCCCATTCAACAAATAACTTGATACAAACCGCGTACTGCCATGTTCAGGAAAAATGGCATAACAATGTTTGGGGTACCATTATCCTGGTGTTCCTAGTAAAAGAGAAAATTGATGGAGTGCAATTTACATGTAAAAATGTAAAATTTCATTTTCACAGCCTTGTCCTAAAAACTTTCTCCAAACTGCCGTGGGGTCCAAATGCTCGCTACCCCCTAGATCAGCGATACCCAACCGAGGTGACCCCCCGCGTCCCCCTCTCCCTTGTGGCACAGTGAGCCAAAAATGGTGCCCTGGGGCGGAACGAGCTGCATCTGCGCCGGACTCCGGTACCTGCCGTGAAACTGCAAGCTGCACGGGCCAGCTTGCTTAAGGTACTGTACCCTTTCCACCCATCTGTTACCCCTTCTCAACCCTGTCCAAACCCCCCACCCCCGTCACCCAAGTCCACCCTCTACCCCCCCCATCACTTATGTCCACCCTCCTGTCATCCATGTCCACCATGTCCATCCCTGTCACCCATCTCCACCCCTCCTGTCCCCCATCTCCACCCCCCTGTCCCCAATGTCCACACTCCCTGTCCCCAATGTCCACACCCCCTGTCCCCCATGTCCACACCCCCTGTCCCCCATGTCCACACCCCCTGTCCCCCATGTCCACACCCCCTGTCCCCCATGTCCACACCCCCTGTCCACCAGGGATCGACCGATGTTGATTTTTTTAGGGCAGACACCGATAATATGTTAACTTTGAGGCTGATGTTCCGGCTATCCCAGCCTCCCCCACCCCCACACACAGAAACCGCTGCAGATCAATGATTTAAAGCGGGCGCTTTAAATCAATGAACTGCAGCGGCTTTTACGGGGCCAGAGAGCGCCGCCGCCGCCCGCTACTCTCCCCCTGCCTGTCCTGGGGTCCTCCCTAGTCCAAACACCGCCGCTGCCCCCATGTCACCCATTTACACTCCTCTACACCCCTCTGTCACCCATGTACACTCCTCTACACCCCTCTGTCACCCATGTACACTCCTCTACACTCCTCTGTCACCCATGTACACTCCTATATACCCCTGTCACCCATGTACACTTCTCTACACCCCTCTGTCACCCATGTACACTCCTCTACACCCCTCTGTCACCCATGTAAAAAAAAGAATGCGGAGCCTAATAGGTTGGTTTTGCAGGTTTAACGGTGAAGAATTGTGTGTGGAAGAAATCGTGATGATGGCCCGGACCAGATGGAGAAGAGAAGGCAAATTATAGAACAAGTCATTAGTGAGTTGCAGTATAAAGCAGCACTTGAAACTACATACCCATTGATAAATAGATATAGTGCATTGTGTTTTTTACAGTTATTTCCCTTTTTTATTTTTATTTTTATATATTTTTTTGCTCGTCAACCTCGGTAGGTGTGCCCCGCAGAAAAAAAATTTCTGAGGTGTGCCGCGACCCGAAAAATGTTGGGAAACACTACCCTAGATATATTCTTTGAAGGGTGTAGTTTCCAAAATTCACTTTTGTCACTTCTGGGTTTTTTTCATTGTTCTGGTAAGGTACATGGTGTCAAAAAAAGTGATTATGCTAAATCTGCATTTAAAATGCAAAAGGTGCTCCTTTTGAGCACTGCTGTATGCCCAAACAGCTGCCCATGACCACATATGGAGTACTGCCATGTAACACAGCTTGAGTCACCTTTTTCAGTGTTCCTTGTAAAGATGGGAAAACTACATATTATTGTAAAATCCACTAGGTGCTTCATTGTGTCTTTGGCCTGTGTGTGAGTCAGGTAGCACACTAGAGTAACATATGGGATATTTCTAAAAACTGAATAATTAAATTAATAAATATTAATTACAGATTTGTTAACTTTGCTTTAATTCTTGTATATCAGCTAAAGGGTAAATAAACTTCATAACTATCATTCTGAATACTTTAAAGGATGCAGTTTAGGGTGATTAATATAGGTTTGCAGCATACAGACCCCTCAAGTCCACTTCAGAACTACAGTGGTCCCTAAAAAAAAAAAAATCTGAGTTTAAAATTTCCTTTAAAAAAAAAACTAAAAATATTATAAGTCTTCTAATCCCCTAAAATGTAAAAGAATGTTAAAACAAATTATGCTGACATAAAGTAGACATTTTGTAGATGTGAATTAATAACCAATTAATTTGGCATTTCTTACACAGAAAGAAAAATGCAAATTTTTATAATTTTTCATAAATTTTTTTCACAAAACGCTAAACACTAATCAGGTGATGCCTGATTCACTGACCATAATGATATCACCTTTGAAAGACTAAAGAAATCCAGAAAACATGACCTGTTGGAGGGTACTTGAGAAACAATGCCCTAAAGGACCAAATCCGCAGAGCAAACCTCTCTGCTTCCTGACATAGAGGTGTCAGCAGAGAGCACTGTGGTCAGAAAGAAAAGAACTATACAACTTCCTCTGTAGCATACAGCAGTACTGGAAGAATTAAGATTTTTACATAGAAGTAATTAACAAATCTGCACAATAACGGATAGTCAGCTCACCAGGTCACCACTTGGCAAAATAATCCTCTAAGTGTAGAAGAAGAAAACGGGTTGATGCAAGCGGATAAGAAACTTCACCTTTATTTCGTCACATTAAAAGCATAGACATGGAAAGACTTCAGTGGAACACATGGATAAAATCCTTGGAAACAGCGCCAGACATGACGCGTTTCAGGTATTGTGACCTTTCATCGGGTCACATGACCTGAAACGCGTCATTCCTGGCGCTCTTTCCAAGGATTTTATCCATGTGTTCCACTGAAGTCTTTCCATGTCTATGCTTTTAATGTGACGAAATAAAGGTGAAGTTTCTTATCCGCTGGCATCAAACCGTTTTCTTAATTTACATTTTCTGGCACCAGTTGATAAACCCCTTAAAGTGTACCCGTAGTGCTGGGCGGTATACCGGTTCATACCAAATACCGAAATTTTTGTCCTGCACGATATGAATTTTTTTTCCATACCACAATACCGGTTGGGCCCCTCCCCCTCGGGAATGAATGAATTATCAACCCAGTGCTGCGCTGTCCCAACATGGGGAACTAATCATATGTGACCCAAGAGCTGTTCTGCTCCCCCCCCCCCAATTAATTATCAGGGCAGCGCTTGCGGGTGACATGAGATTAGTACCCCGATGGGGACAGCAAAGCAGTGGGCTGATGGAGGGGGGAGCAGAACAGCACTCGTGTCACATATGATTAGTTCCCCATGTGGGGACAGCGCAACTGGAACTCTGTACTGTACGCTGTATCCCTATGCCCAGGCTGCAAAAGATAAACAAAATAAACTTTAACTCACCTCCTGTTGGTCCGGTATCTTCCACACCTGCTTCCTGGGGACGGGAACGTCGGAGAGCCATCAGCCTATCACCGGCCACAGCGATGTTCCTCCTCGCTGGTGATAGGTTGAGCACACTGTCATGTAAGAAGCGGCTGCCCCTGCTGTTCTTGATGAGTGCAGGAGGTTGCACCTGTGTAGTGTAACCATGGTGACCGTACAGCTAAGAATATACCACTGTATGTGCAGGGAGGGAGAAGGAGGTATAGCTGTTTGGTCTATGTTTATGTGTGATTGTGTGTATGTAGCAGAGTTGAGTGTGTTAGTGTGTGTGTTTGTATGTAGCAGAGTTGAGTGTGTTAGTGTGTGTGTTTGTATGTGTGTGCGTGCATGTAGCAGAGCTGAGTGTGTATGTAGCAGAGCTGAGTGTGTGAATTTGTGTATGTAGTAGGGATCGATCAATTATCGGTTTGGCCGATATTCACGATTTTGGACATTATCGGTATCGGCAATTACCTTGCCGATAATGCACCCCCCACTCGCCCCCCCAGCCAGAGACCACCGCCACCCCATTGCCTCCCCCATCCCCGGTTTTATAATCACCTGCTTCTGGCTCCTGCGGCGTCCTGCGCTATTGCTGTGCGCTGCGCAATGACGTGTGACGTCCTCAACGCGACGTCACCGTCAGTGTGCACAGTGACAGCTCAGGACGCCACCAGAGACAGAAGTAGTGCGGCCCCCGGGAACAGGGGCAGCGGCAGTGGTTGGACTCAGGGCCGGCAGGGGGAGAGAAGCGGGCAGCAGCAGTGGTTGGACTCAGGACTGGCAGGGGGAGAGAAGCGGGCGGCGTTGGTCTCTGGCCAGAGGATAAGCAGGGGGCAGTGGCGGTGGTGGTTGGACTCAGGAGGACCCCAGGACAGGCAGGGGGATAAAAGCGGGTGGTGGCAGCGGTCTCTGGCCCTGCAAAAGCCGCTGCAGTTCATTGATTTAAAACGTCCACTTTAAATCACTGATCTGCAGCGGCTTCTGCGGGGCTGGGGGGGGGGGGTAGAGCAATAGCCGATAACTTATACCGACATTCCGGTATATCGGCCTGAAAGGATAGGGGATAAGATGCCTGATCGCGGGAGTCCCACAGCTGGGGACGCCCGGGATCATGCACGGGGCACCCCATTTGTAATCAGCCCCCGGAGCGTGTTCGGTCCGGGTCTGATTACGGTCGACCGCACGGCCGGTGGCGTGTGACGTCACGCCACCGCCCCGTGTGACGTCAAGCTCTGCCCCTCAATGCAAGCTTACGGGAGGGGGCGTGATAGCTGTCACGCCCCCTTCTGTAGGCTTGCATTGAGGGGCGGAGCGTGATGTCACACGGGGCGGAGGCGTGACGTCACACGCCGCCGGCCCTGCGGTCGCCGGTAATCAGACCCGGAGCGAACACGCTTCTGGAGCCGATTACAAACGGGGTGCCCCGTGCATGATCCCGGGCGTCCCTAGCTGCGGGACTCCCGCGATCAGGCATCTTATCCCCTATCCTTTGGATAGGGGATAAGAGGTGTAAGCACCGGAGTACCCCTGTAAGTGTGTGATTGTGTGTATGTAGTAGAGTTGACTGTGTGTATGTTTCAGAGCTG
This sequence comes from Hyla sarda, assembly GCF_029499605.1. Classification (NCBI taxonomy): domain Eukaryota; kingdom Metazoa; phylum Chordata; class Amphibia; order Anura; family Hylidae; genus Hyla; species Hyla sarda. The sequence continues at coordinate 120,469,204 of NC_079193.1, read as the reverse complement.
AGTGTGTGTATACAGCAGAGTAGAGTGTGTGAGTGTGTGTATTTAGCAAAGCCGAGTGTGTGTATGCAGCAGAGTTGAGTGTGTTATGTGTATGTAGCAGTGCTGAGTGTGTGTATGAGCATAGCTAAGTGTGTGAGTGCGTATATGTAGCAGAGATGAGTATGTGTATGTAGCAGAGATGAGTGTGTGATTGTGTGTATGTAGTAGAGTCAGCCTATCACTGGCCGCCGCAATGTTCCGTCTCGGCCGGTGATAGGTTGAGCGCACTGTCATGTAAGAAGCCGGCTTCTTACATGACAGTGTGCTCAACCTATCACCAGCATAGGCAGAACATTGCAGCGGACGGTGATAGGCTGACTGCTTTCCGACGCTCCCATCCTCAGGAAGCAGGTGAGGCCAGTACCGGATCAACAGGGGAAGGTGAGTTAAAGTTTATTTTGTTTATCTTTTGCAGCACGGGCATAGGGATACAGCGTACAGTACAGCAGCTCGCAATAAACAGGAGGACGAGGAGGGCAGCGCTTGCGGGTGACATGTGATTAGTTCCCCAATGGGGACAGCGCAGCGCTGATAATTGTGGGGGGGGGGGGGGGGAGAAGTAGAACAGCGCTCGTGGGTCACATGATTTGGTGGGGGGGGGGAGGAGAAATACCGTTATATACTGTGGAACCGCCATAAGTTACATACCGTCATACACATTTTGGTGATACCGCCCAGCTCTACGTAGCCGTCAGATCCAACCAAAAAAATCAGAACCTAATCCTGACCATGTACAGCAAATTTTTATGTGTCTAGCACCTTTATTTTATTTTTTTACACTTAATTTAGCTCACTAGTCTGAATGCCTCTCAAAGGGAGGGGGCGAGGCCTCACTGTGCAGATCTCCGCCCCCTCCCTCAGTATGGTGTCTGCTCACATCTCCCCTAGCATTAGCAAAACTACAACTCCCAGCTTCTCACTGACAGTAACGGGACACAAGCTGACAGTAGGAGGACTTTTCCTCCAGCTGTGAGCCCTGCACTCACAGCTGTCAATGACATAGGTGATGCAGGACTAGTATGTGTCCAAGCAGGCAGAGGGGGCAGTTCATTGACTTGCTTTTTCAGTATGAAATTCTGAAAATTTTCTAATTAAAGCAATTGCAAAACCTATTGGTTTTGCATGCTTTACAACATATGAAAAGTTTTTGTATCTGATAGTGACCATTTAAAGGAGGTCTGCAGTGCTTTGAACTTTATCCCCTATCTTAAGGACAGGGGATAAGTTTTAGATTAGGGGGGGGTCCGAGTGCTGGGGCCCCCCTGGATCTCCTGTACGGGGCCGTGGCAATGTACAGGAAAGGGGGTGTTCCGTCCCCACATGACGAGGGAGTCGGCACGCCCCTCCATAAATCCCATAGAGATACATGGAGGGGCATGCCGGCTGCGGCGTCATGCGGGGACGGAACGCCCCCTTTCCTGTACATTGCCTTACAGGAGATCGCGGGGGGCCCCAGCGCCTGGACCCCCCACGATCTAAAACTTATCCCCTATCCTTCAGGCAGGGGATAAAGTTCAGAGCACTACAGATCTTCTTTAACCCCTTAAGGACCACAGATTTTTCCATTTTTCGCACTTTCGTTTTTTCCTCCTCACCTTTTAAAAATCATAACCCTTTAAATTTTGCACCTAAAAATGCATATGATGGCTTATTTTGGCACCACCAATTCTACTTTGCTGTGACATCAGTCATTTTACCCAAAAATCTACGTCAAAACGAAAAAAAAAAAAAAATTTCGACAAAATTGAATAAAACAAAACCCCATTTTGTAACTTTTGGAGGCTTCCGTTTCTACGCAGTAAATTTTTTCGGTAAAAATGGCACATTATCTTTAAAATTGTCATCTTCTGACCCCTATAACTTATCGGGGGGGGTAGGAGGGCTAATTTTTTGCGCCGTGATCTGAAGTCTTTAGTGGTACCATTTTTGTATTGATCGGACTTTTTGATCACTTTTTATACATTTTTTCATGATTTAAAAAGTGATATAAAAAGTGACCAAAAATATGTTACTTTGGACTTGACCGCGCAGTTTAATTAATGCTATGTGATAGCCTGGGGGAAGCAGGGTATAGGGAGTGTAGCTGTGTTTGTTAACCCTTGCCATTCGTGACGCCAAGGTGGGGGCTCCTCAGTAATGCTTGTCCTACCGCCACCCTTCCCAAGAGCGATAGGAAGGTAGATAACAGAATGTTCACAACCGGAGAGTTTTCTGAAACAGGTTTAACTTTTACTGAAGATTTTCTGCAAGCTTCAATAACGGAACAGTCTCTATGCATCCAACTGCTTTCTTTGGAGATTGACAAAGGTTGGGACTTTAGCAATTTAGAGTCTTTAAAGGGGTACTCCGCCCCTAGACATCTTATCCCCTATCCAAAGGATAGGGGATAAGATGTCAGATCGCCGCAGTCCCCCGGGATTGTCACTGCGACACCCCGCTGTCATTATTGCACAGAGCGAGTTCACTCTGTGCGTAATGACGGGCGATACAGGGGACGGAGCAGCGTGACATCATGGCTCCACCCCTCGTAACATCACGGCCCACCCCCTTAATACAAGTCTATGGCAGGGGCGTGACGACCGCCATGCCCCCTCCCATAGACTCGTATTGAGGGGGGGGGGCGTGATGTCACGAGGGGCGGAGCCGTGACGTAACGATGCTCCGGCCCCTGTACTGCCTGTCATTACGTGCAGAGCGAACTCGCTCTGTGCAGTAATGACAGCGGGGTGCCACAGCGGCAATCCCGGGGGTCCCCAGTAGCGGGACCGCGGCGATCTGACATCTTATCCCCTATCTTTTGGATAGGGGATAAGATGTCTAGGGACGGAGTACCCCTTTAAGTTATTTTGCGCTGTTCCACTGGATTTAGGGGATTTAGTTGCGGTCCAGTAGTCACGCTAGCTTTAGCAGGGGTAGTTTAGAACTCACGGTTTTAGTTCAGCTGAGGCCGGTAGGTTTTCAGGCCTAGCGTGTCTTTGAAAGTTGCACAGATCCGTCCTGCCAGTCCGGCATCCACGAGAGCAGCAACCCAAGAGAGCGATAATTAGCTACAGCTCCCTTATATGGGCAGGGGCTGGACTAGTGCTAATTGGTCCAATACTGATGTCAATCACCATTACAACGAATTATGGTTAACATGTGATCCAAGGACCTCCAAAGGTCCTCCAACATACCATAGAGGATTTCAACATGGTCACATGACCGAAGGTCCTGCGACGCTAAACAAGGCAAGTACTATACATTATATTAGATATACATTATTATTAACCCCTTAAGGATGCAGGACGTAAATGTATGTCCTGGTGCAGTGGTACTTAACGCACCAGGACGTACATTTACGTCCTGTGCATAACCGCGGGCATCGGAGCGATGCCCGTGTCATGCGCGGCTGATCCCGGCTGCTGATCGCAGCCAGGGACCCGCCAGCAATGGCCGATGCCTGCGATCTCACGGGCGTCCGCTATTAACCCCTCAGGTGCCGGGATCAATACAGATCCCGGCATCTGCGTCAGTGCGCGATTTCAATGAATGATCGGATCGCCCGCAGCTCTGCTGCGGGGGTCCGATCATTCAGAACGCCGCACGGAGGTCCCCTCACCTTCCTCCTTCCGGCGTCTCCTGCTCTGGTCTGAGATCGAGCAGACCAGAGCAGAAGATCGCCGATAACACTGATCTGTTCTATGTCCTATACATAGAACAGATCAGTATTAGCAATCATGGTATTGCTATGAATAGTCCCCTATGGGGACTATTCAAGTGTAAAAAAAAAATGTAAAAAAATGTAAAAGTAAAAGTAAAAAAAGTGAAAAATCCCCTCCCCCAATAAAAAAGTAAAACGTCCGTTTTTTCCTATTTTACCCCCAAAAAGCGTAAAAAATAAATTTTATAGACATATTTGGTATCGCCGCGTGCGTAAATGTCCGAACTATTAAAATAAAATGTTAATGATCCCGTACGGTGAACAGCGTGGACAAAAAAAAAAGTCCAAAATTGCTACTTTTTTAATACATTTTATTAAAAAAAATTTGAAAAAATGTATTAAAAAGTTTTTTATATGGAAATGTGGAATCAAAAAAAAGGACAGATCATGGAGCAAAAAATGAGCCCTCATACCGCCGCTTATACGGAAAAATTTAAAAGTTAGAGGTCATCAAAATAAAGGGATTATAAACGTACTAATTTGGTTAAAAAGTTTGTGATTTTTTTTTAAGCACAACAATAATAGAAAAGTATGTAATAATGGGTATCATTTTAATCTTATTGACCCTCAGAATAAAGAACACATCATTTTTACCATAAATTGTACGGCGTGAAAACGAAACCTTCCAAAATTAGCAAAATTGCGTTTTTCTTTTTAATTTCCCCAGAAAAATTGTGTTTTTTTTGTGCCATACGTTTTATGATATAATGAGTTATGTCATTACAAAGGACAACTGGTTGCGCAAAAAAAAAAGCCCTCATACTAGTCTGTGGATGAAAATATAAAAGAGTTATGATTTTTAGAAGGCGAGGAGGAAAAAATGAAAACGTAAAAATTTTATTGTCTGAGTCCTTAAGGCCAAAATGGGCTGAGTCCTTAAGGGGTTAAATATATACATGCATTAACATTAGAGAAATAGAGTAGAGAAGAGACGACTAGGGCTGTCCCACCTGAGGGATCCTACCTGAGCGTACTGTCTCTGACTTTGGGGACCTCTACACTAGGTACGGTATGCACGCGGCGTTTATTAGGGAAAGGGTTAAATCACATTTATTAACTTTTTTTTTGCAGTGTTATTGCTCCCATAGAGGGCTATAACACTGCAAACACTGATCTTTTACAATGATCACTGCAAAGCCATAGCTTTGCATTGATCAGTGTTACCAGCGGTCAATTGCTCAAGCCTGCATCTCATGCTTGGAGCAATCAATCGCCGATCGGATGCGCCGGAGGAAGGTAAGAAGACCTCCGCTCGCGTCCTAGCTGATCGGGACACCTTATTTTCACTGTGGTGGTCCCGATCAGCCCAACTGAGCAGCCAGGAAGCTTTTACTTTAGTTTTAGACGCAGCATTCAACTTTGAACCCCGCATCTAAAGGCTTAATAGTGCGCGGTAAAGGATGGAAGTGATCGGATCACGGCGAGGGGAGCAGGCTGAGAGCGGGGAGGAGGCTATGGGGGCTTGCTGAGAGAGGGGAGGACGATGAGAGCGGTGACTTTACGTTACCAAGATGGGCGCGATCGGCCGAACATACGGGGTACGAAATTCATAATTGTGGCAGACAGGCTGTACCTCCCGATATTGAAAAAGTCAGGGAATGCGTGCAAGTGAGACAACGGAGGTAATTGACTTTCTTATATAACTTCTTGCTAGCTTTGCAATGCCATAACATAACTTTGCTCCAGAGTGCTCCTTTAAACAATAAATTGTTATCTAATTCTCACTTTCAATCTTCTACTATTACTTCTCTCTATTGCCTCCCTTACCTAGTGGGACTGTTTCCATATATTTTTTCCATTATATTTTAATATATCGGACATTTAGCAATGTTTAGGTTTTATGGTTTTACATTTCTATATTTGAAAAATGGGAAAGGGGGGGGTTGATTCAAGTTTTTATTAGGGAAGGGATTAGTGCATATTTATTAACTTTTTTATTTCTTTGTTTGGTTTTTTACACTTTTTTTTTAGTCCTCAAAGATTGCATACACTGCATGGGAGAGCACTTATCAGTATTATCGGTGCTCCATTGCTTCAGCCTGGCAAAGCTGGCTGAAAGCATGGAGAACCGATCGGACGGCAGGTAGGAACGTAAGACACCTCCCCCGTCCGCTGAGCTGGTCAGGATGCCGCAGCAGTCCCAATCAGCCCACTGAGCTAGTCGGGAACGGAGTTAACAGCTTTTAGATGCCGCGATCAACTTTGAATGCAGCGTCTAAAGGGTTAATGCTGGTCATAAGCCCGATTGGCAATGTCCGGCATTAGCCGTGGGTCCTGGTTGCTGGTAGCAACCGGGACCCACTGGATATGATGCGCACTTACCTGCTGAGCGCGTGTCATACAGTGGGAGCCCGCAGTGGATGTAAATATACGTCCACTTACAGGAAGGGGTTAAATATATTCACCTTGAAAACAAAACAAAAATGGACAAGGCACTGGGCCTCCATTTAACTTGGAATTGTTTCCATCAGCAGTAATGTGACACCTTTGTCACCACGAAGTGATGAATGATCTTAGAAAATATGGTGGAGAACATGCCCAACATAGGCCAAGCTTTTTTTTTTTTTTTCTTTTTTTAGATTTGCTAGCATGGTGTGAAAAAAGCTATTTTAAAATTTGGCAACCAGATTGCTTCTTTTATTTTTTAAAAGGCCTCTGAAAAATGTAAGACATCTGATTAGTTGCTATGGGCAACAGGATTGGATTAATCTCCCCCATATGAGTAATTTTTCAAACAAATTTAGTACAAAATGCACAAATCAACTGGAACTTGATCCATTAATTATGATAATCTCGGAATGTACTGTTGCAATGTTTTTGCACACTGTTACTTTTCTCATTACCTTAGACACTGTGATGCTCAATTCAATTCATTTCTACATTTCTCTTTCTTTGTAAAACTTTTGAAAACTCATTAAACAGAATTTGAAGGGAAAAAAAAATAAACACTTATCTCCCACAGTGTCTTTAAAACATATTACTGAAGTGTCAAACAGATGCTCCCAGTTAAAAGGTGACTTCTAAATTTAGAGCATTGGCAGCCTGCAAATAACTTACTGGCAAACAATGCAGCACAACAGGTGCAGTAGGGGAACAAAAAAAACAATAACATCATCCAAATTAGGGCATCACAGCGGTCTGTCAAAGCTTCGTGAAAGGTGCATACTGCCTAGTTATTAAGTAATAGAGGTGCAGGCAAGTTAACACTATCCTTCAGCTTTTTCAGGCTTCTAAATGGCACATCTGCCTAGTACTGCAATCAAAATGGCTGCTAGTAATTTACAGGGACTATTACATATGAATTCTGAAGTGTGCCTGTGAATAAACTGATACAGCTATAAGCAAATATGCTATTTAGGAGCATAGAAAAGCTGGGTGAGAATGTCTCACATAGCTTGTCCATGCTCCTGAATAGAACATCTGCTTATAGCTGTACTTCTTTATGTACAGGCACGCTTTACAACTCATATAATAGTCCAGTGATTCCCAACCGCGGTGCCGCAGCACACGTTCGGCACTGCTCGTGGCACCACAGGATTATGCCGGCCTGCATGCTTATGACTGACTGCGCATGGGGGAAGGGAAGCCTGCGTGCGCACTGAGAACACAGCGTGCGTCCCCCCCCCCGTGTCCCCCTCTCCCTTGTGGCACAGTGAGCCGAAAATGGTGCCCTAGGGCGGAACGAGCTGCATCTGCGCCGGACTCCTGTACCTGCCGTGGAACTGCAAGCTGCGCGGGCCAGCTTGCTTAAGGTACCGTACCCTTTCCACCACTCTGTTACCCCTTCTCAACCCTGTCCAAACCCCCCACCACCGTCACCCAAGTCCACCCTCTACCCCCCGTCACTCATGTCCACCTCCCCCTTTGAGGCCGATAGCTGATAACTTATACCGATATTCCGGTATAAGTAATCGGCTATTCCCCCCACAGAAGCCGCTGCAGATCAATGATTTAAAGCAGGTGCTTTAAATCAATGAACAGCAGCGGCTTTTCTGGGGCCAGAGAGCGCCGCCGCCACCCGCTACTCTCCCCCTGCCTGTCCTGGGGTCCTCCCTAGTCCAACCACCACCGCTGCCCCATTGCCTCCCCCATCCCCGGTTTTATAATTACCTGTTCCCGGGGCCCGCGCTACTTCTGGCTCCGGCGGCGTCCTGAGCTGTCACTGAGCACTGACAGTGACGTCGCGTTGAGGACGTCACTCGTCAATGCGCAGCGCACAGCAATAGCGCAGGAGCGCATTATCGGCAAGGTAATTGCCGATACCGATAATGTCAAAAATCGTGAATATCGGCCGATAATATCGGCCAAACCGATAATCGGTCGATCCCTACTGTCCACCCCCCTGTCACCCCTGTTCACCCTCCTGTCACCCATGTTCACCCCGCTGTCACCCATGTTCACCCCCCTGTCATCCCTGTCTCCCATGTCCACCCCCCCGTCATCCATGTCCACCCCCCCAGTCACCCATGTCCACCCCCCCAGTCACCCATGTCCACCCTCCTATCATCCCTGTCACCCATGTCCACCCTCCTGTCATCCATGTCCACCCCTCTGTCACTCCTGTCCCTCTTTTACCCCCTTGTCCACCCCTCTGACCCTGTGTCTCCCATGTCCACCCTCCTGTCATCCATGTCCACTCCCCATCCAACCCTCTGTCACCCATGTTCACCCTCCATTGTCCACCACTCTGACCACATCCTTGTCACCTGTGTCCACCCCCTATTCACCCCTGTCTACCCCCTATGCCCCGTAACCCATGTTCACTCTTCTACACTCCTCTGTCACCCATGTACACTCCTTTACACTCCTCTTTCATCCATGTACACCCCTCTGTCACACATGTACACTCTTTTACACCCCTCTGTCACCCTTGTACACCTCCCTACACCCGTCTGTCACCCATGTACACCCATTTATCACCCATGTACAATTCTCTACACCCCTGTCATCCATGTACACTCCTCAACACCCCTGTCACCCATATACACTCCTCTACACCCATCTGTCACCCTTGTACACCTCCCTAAACCCCTGTCACCTATGTACACTCCTCTACACCCCTCTTTCACCCATGAACACTCCTCTACACCCATCTGTCACACATGTAAACTCCTCTACACCCCTGTCACCCATGTTCACTCCTCTACACCCCTCTGTTACCCATGTTCACTCTTCTACACCCATCTGTCACCCTTGTACACCTCCCTACACCCCTGTCACCCATACACACTCCTCTACACCCGTCACCCATATACACTCCTCTACACCCCTCTGTCACCCATGTACACTCCTCTACACCCCTCTGTCACCCATGTACACTCCTCTACACCCCTCTGTCACCCATGTACACTCCTCTACACCCCTGTCACCCATGTACAATCTTCTACACCCCTCTGTCACCCATGTACACTCCTCTACACCCCTCTGTCACCCATGTACACTCCTCTACACTCCTCTGTCACCCATGTACACTCCTCTATACCCCTGTCACCCATGTACACCCATCTGTCACCCATGTACACTCCTCTATACCCCTCTGTCACCCATGTAAAAAAAAGTGCGGAGCCTAATAGGTTTGTTTTTCAGGTTTAACGGTGAAGAATTGTGTGTGGAAGAAATCGTGATGATGGCCCGGACCAGATAGAGAAGAGAAGGCATCGATGCAAATTATAGAATAAGTAATTGGTGTGCACTTTAAACTACATACCCACTGATAAATAGATATAGTGCATTGCATTTTTTTCAGGTTTTTTCCCCTTTTTTTTCTTTGCTCGTCAACCTCGGTAGGTGTGCCCCGCAGAAAAAAAAAATGCCGAGGTGTGACCCGACCCGAAAAAGGTTGGGAAACCCTGTAATAGTCCCTGTAATAGTGCAGAGGCTGGTTAAGGTGGTTGCTGTACTAAGCAGATATGCCATTCAAAAGCTTGGGAAAGCTGTGTGTGACAGCCTGCCATATTAACACAATGGATGCCTGCAATTGTACCGCTGGTGGTCTGATGTGTGTCTATACGCCCCCCTTATACTTCAGATGTTGTGATCAGTATTAATAACAGCAGCTGGCTGGTTCCAATCTTCATGTCCGGCGTTGCTGTGATCGAGGAACCATGCAAGGAACATGTATGTTGCTGTGCACTACGTACATGTACATTGTGTGTCCTCTAGGGGTTAATTGCTCCTAGTAAGAGAAACAAACGGACATTCTTGCAGATACGATACCTATTTATGGCTTACAAAAAAAGAAATCATGTTAAAAGGAAAACTGTCATCAGTGTCTCCCACACTAACATGTTTGTACAGGCAGGTAGTGCAGGTGGCACTTATATTCACAATACTTATCCACCCCTGATCCGTGGTTTCTTTCTTCTACCAGATTAAAGAATATAACAGCCAAACAGAACAACAAATCGAGAGTAGGTTAGTATAATCTGTGTCACCCGCACTACCTGTCTGTACCAACAGATTAGTGAGGGTGACACTGACGGTTTCCCTTTAACCCCTTAAAGGGGTACTCCGCACCTAGACAGGGATAGGGGATAAGATGTCTGATTGCAGGAGTCCCGCTGCTGGGAACCCGTGCAAACTTTCCTGCAGCACCCTGTGTCATCTGCTGCACAGAGCAAACTTCGCTCCGTGCCTAATGATGGGCAATACAGGGGCAGGAGTATCATGACATCACGACCCCACCCCCTTGTGACATCACACCTAGCCCCCTCAATGCAAATCTATGGGAGGGGGTGTGGCATAGTATAGCATTGATCAGTGTTATCGGTGCTCGGTTGCTCCAGGCTGCTGAGGCCTCCTGGAGCATCAGAGCATCGATCAGACAGCCAGGAGGCAGGTAAGGGCCCTCCCACTGTCCTCTCAGCTGATCAGAACACCGAGATTTACAGCGTTGGTCCCTATCAGCTCCGCTGAGCTGCCAGGAATGTTTTTTAATTTTAGAGGCTGTGATCAACTTTGATCACAGAGTTTAACTCCTTGGGGACAGAGGGCATACCTATACGCCCTCAGTCCACTCCCTTTCTATAACGTCATAGCGGTTCGGGCCCAGCCTCTAACAACGGCGAGACCCATGGCTAATAGTGCGCGGCATTGATTGCGGTGCCGCGCGCTATTAACCCTTTAGACGCGGCGTTCAAAGTTGAATGCTGCATCTAAAGTGAAAGTAAAGCACTGCCGGTTAGCTCAGAGGGCTGTTCGGGATCGCCGCAATGAAATCGCGGCATCCTGAAAAGCTGTAAAGACAGCGGGAGGGTCCCTACCTACCTCCATGCTGTCCGATCGCCGAATGACTGCTCAGTGCCTGAGATCCAGGCATGAGCAGTCAAGCGGCAGAATCATTGATCATTGGTTTCCTATGAGAAACCATTGATCAATGTTATAGGGGTTATCCAGGAAAAAACTTTTTTTTATTTATCAACTGGCTCCAGAAAGTTAAACAGATTTGTAAATTACTTCTATTAAAAAATCTTAATCCTTTCAGTACTTATGAGCTTCTGAAGTTTAGGTTGTTCTTTTCTGTCTAAGTAATCTCTGATGACACGTGTCTCGGGAAACACCCAGTTTAGAAGAGGTTTGCTATGGGAATTTGCTTCTAAACTGGGCGGTTCCCGAGACACGTGTCATCAGAGATTACTTAGACAGAAAAGAACAACCTTAACTTCAGAAGCTCATGAGTACTGAAAGGATTAAAAATGTTTTATTTTTTTTCAAATTCAAAAAAGGGTTTTATTGAAAGTGATAAAAGAAGCATTACAAGCAATAGGTGAGTCACAGGATAAACAAACTTATAAAAGAGAAAGGAGTCCGGTGGCCAGGGTAGGCCCAATGGACAGCAGCTAAACAATGCATAAACACATGACATGTCATATATCGAATAAGAACAGCAAGTGGTAAATTCCACAATAAGTAGTGCAACAAACAGTCAATCAGGAGCAGCATATAACGTCCCAGGCACAAGGGCCAAGGTTATCTAGATAGGTCGGATATGAGTCCAAATGAGGAACCTGAAATCAACAATAGGTGCGCCAGTGGAAGTACCAAAGAGAAAGAAAGCGAACAGATATAAACGGTGTTGTGTGGGAAACAACAAGAGACAACAGAAAAGGGAAAAGAGCCATTGAAGGAGGAAAAGGTAAGGAGTCAGGTTCTGAGCAGTAAAAGAGGGACATACAGACAAGGGTTGGCAAGAAAAGGAGAGGGACTGAGAAGAAGAAAAAAGAGGGAGGGGGGGAGGGAACGGGGAGGGGGGGGAGAAAAGGAGCCAGGAACCAGCGGGTGTCACATCAGCATGGATGCAGGGAGTAGGATTGATACAGGAACCCAATGAGAGGGAAATCACAGGGATCTGCATCTCTGGGAGGAACAAAACTGTACCCATGGGAGCCAAGTTGTCTCAACACGCACAGCGTCATCAGGATGAACCGACATCAATTCCTCCATCTGACGTGAGTTGGCAACTTCCGCCATCCATTCGTCCAACGTAGGGGGGTCAACAGACCGCCACTTTCGGGGTATCACTGCTTTCACGGCCTGAAGGAGGTGCCTCGCCAGAGACTTCTTGTATTTAGCCTGTGCCATGGAGAACATAAACAGTAGGGCAGCAGCAGGAGTGGGGGGGACACAGATCCCAGTGACTTCTTGAACAACCCGGAGGACCGATTGCCAGAAGGGGACGAGTTTGGAGCAGCTCCACCAGATGTGCGTCATGGTACCCTCCTCCACACCGCATCTCCAACACACACTGGGGACCGAGGGATACCAGCGGAGAAGCATCGCTGGGACACGGTACCAGCGAGTGAGAATTTTGTAGCAAGTCTCCTGGGCTTTGGTGGCCACCACCGCCTTATGGGTCAAAAAGAAGCATTTGGCCCAGGCTTCAGGAGAGAACGACACTCCCAGTTCAGCCTCCCAAGCCGTGCAGTAAGCAGGCACAGCATGCGAGCGCTGGGACTGCAAAAGTTCATAAAGAACGGAGATGGAGTGGCGGGGGTACGACGAGGCCAGGCAAAGGCGCTCAAAGGGCCGCGGGTCCCTATGTAAGTCAAAATGGGCGGGGATGGAGGAATAGAAATGGCGTAACTGCAGATAGGCAAAGGGGGCCCTGGTAGAGGAAGGGTACTCCTCCAACAAAACTTCCAAGGGTTTCAGGTGGCGCGCTGCTAGGACGTGTCTAAAGCGCAAGGGGGCAGACCGAGTAGCCCCAAAAAAGGGGCCAGCAGAGGAGGCTCCAGGTGGGAAGTCAGGATGGTCAGTGACTGGGAGGAGGGGGCCCATGCGGTCAACCAAGCTACTGTTCCCACGCACAGAGTGTAGGGAGGCCAAAGTGTGGCGAGTGGAGTAGGATGTAGGAAAGGCAGTCAGAGAAGCAGGTGACCAGGTCCAGGGGAGGGTGGATAAGGCCTTGGTGCATAGGTCCTGGGCCATGCGTACCCATTGCTTGGATTCGGTGTTGTGCGTCCAGTCAAGGACCCGTGCATGTACACAGGCTAAGAAATATAAACGGCAATCCGGCAGGCCCGCTCCACCCGACAGTTTAGGCCTGGAAAGGAGGAGACGGTTCAAGCGGGGTCTAGCCGATGACCAGACGAACAAACCGAAGCAGCGTTGGAGAGCACGCCAGTAGGAGGAGGGGAGATGAATGGGTACGGTTTGTAGCAGATATAACAGCCTGGGTAAGAGGTTCATTTTTAAAATGCTAATTCTTCCAAACCAGGAAAATTCTCGTCTATCCCAGGCGGCCAGGTCCCGCTTAAATTGCGTGAGAAGAGGAGAAAAGTTAAGAGGGAACAGAAGGGACAGATCGGAGGGCACTTTCATACCCAGGTATGTGATACCCCTGGAGGGCCACGTAAAGGGAAAAGCTGAAGGGAGAGAGTCCACTGCATGTCCTGGCAACGAAACATTGAGGGCCTCTGATTTAGAAAGATTAATTTTAAAATTAGACCAGGCACCAAAATCTCGAATTCGAGACATAAGATTAGGTAAGGAGGTAACAGGGTTCGAGAGATAGACCAGGAGATCATCGGCAAAGGCCGAACATTTATATTCCCGGCCTCCGATGGAGATTCCCTTAATGTTGGGATCGGCTCTGATGCCGGCAAGAAGGTGTTCCATCACCAGGACATACAGTAGGGGGGAGAGGGGGCAACCTTGACGAGTGCCGTTGCGTATGGGAAAGGGGTCAGACAGAGAGCCGTTAATCTTCAGGCGGGCTGCGGGGGAACTGTAAAGGGCCAGTACTTTAGAGGTGAAAACAGGGCCAAGGCCGATGTGACGTAGGGTCTGCGCCAGGGAGGACCAGGAAACACGATCGAAAGCCTTCTCGGCGTCAAGGGAGAGTATCATTACAGGCAGTTTAGAAGACTGAGCGTAGTGGATCAGATCAATAGTCTTGATCGTGTTGTCCCTGGCTTCCCTCCCCGGCACAAAGCCGACTTGGTCAAGATGGATTAGGGAAGGGAGAACGGAATTCAGGCGAATCGCCAGCAATTTGGCGTAAATCTTTAGGTCTACATTTAGTAAGGAAATGGGGCGGTAACTACCACAGACCTGGGGGTCTTTTCCGGGTTTGGGGATAACAACTATATGTGCCAGCAAAGAGGCGGGGGGGATAGGGTGCGATGTGGAGATAGAGTTAAAGGCCCGAAGCAGAAGAGGGGAGAGGGCGTCTAGAAGGGTCTTAAAGAATCTAGCCGTGAAGCCATCTGGGCCAGGACTCTTCCCGCCGGGGAGATCACGAACTACTGCGGCTAACTCTTCCGAGGTGAAGGGGGCCTCGAGGGCTTCCACCTCCTCCAGGGGCAGGGACGGGAAAGGCGAGGACTGTGGAGGGGGAGGGTCGGGCGGGTGAAGGAGGTTGTACAGGTCTGAGAAGAAGTCAAGAAAAGAAGAAGCAATGTCAGGGGTGGTATGCACCACGTTACCAGTAGGGGAGCGTACGGTCGGGATATGAGTTTGGGCTATTTTAGCGCGCAGCGCCCTGGCCAGCATGCGGCCGCTTTTGTTGCCAAACTCATAGAATCTGCTGCGTCCCACCTGTAGCCAGCGACCCCAGGACGCCTCCAGGAGGCGCTTAACCTCTAGCCTAGCAAGCTGCAGTTCTCTGAGGACCGTTGGGGAAAGTGAGCGCTTATGGGAAAGTTCTAGCGAGGAGACTAAGTGAAGGGCTTTCTGAAGGGCAAGGGCTCTACCTCGTTTTAACCGGGAGCCGTGTTTGATGAGGACACCACGCAAAACACATTTGAGCGCCTCCCATTGATAAAAAGGAGCAGTAGAGTCAGCACTATGATCGTCCACAAACGAGGAAACAGTTGTGGTCAGATCAGACATGCACAGGGGGTCTAACAATAGAGACTCATTCAATTTCCAGGACCAGGTGGACCGGGTCAGGGTGGGCAAGCGTAAGGAGCAAAACACCGGAGCATGATCCGACCACAATATGCTTCCAATGGAGGAGGAGCTCGCCCTGGGCAGTGCGCTATGCGGAACTAGGATATGGTCAATGCGACTATAGGACCCGTGCGGGGAGGAGAAAAAACTATAGTCCCTGTCAGTAGGGTGGTGCAAACGCCAGATATCATGCAATTGTAAGAGACCAAAAGCACGCTTCACACGCTTAATGGCGCTATAAGACAGGCTAGAGAATCCCAGGGAATTATCCAGAGTGGGATCCAGAGTCATGTTCAGGTCCCCGCACAGGACCACAGTCCCCGAGACCATAGGCAACAGCCGGTCAATAAGCTCCACCAAGAAACCGACCTGGCCCTGGTTAGGGGCGTACACATTGACAATTGTAAGCGGGGCGCCCCCGACCGATAGGGTCAGGATGAGATACCTGGCATGCGGATCAAGCACAACGTTAAGGACCTGGTGGGCAAGGGATCGGTGGATGGCAATCGCGACCCCTTTAGTACGGGCCTCCGGGTTGTTGGCGCAAAACCATATTGGGAAATGCCTGTTTTTAAGTGTGGGAGCGTGGGCCGTCTTAAAATGGGTTTCCTGAAAGCAAGCGATATGTACCTTACGTTTATGAAGATGATGTAGAATCTGCGTGCGTTTCGCTGGCGTGTTGAGACCCTTCGCGTTGAAAGAAGCTAGATTGAGATCCGCCATGGGTAGGCACGAAGGAAGGGGGGGCGCTCACCCGCTGGCTCCTTCCTCCAAAAAGACAAGAGAGAAACACAGGGATGAGCAAGAGTAGAGGACTAACTGAGAGAGGGAGAAAGTGAGGGGGGGGGGGGAGGGAGTCAGAGAGGAACATCAAGAAGGCACGTAGCAGCAGAATATAATTCGCTGCAGCACAGTCTACATAGAAGACGGTCCTAGACCAAGGAAACCTACGTCGGGGAGATATCCCCTGACAGTTTCAACCTACTGGGGTAGCGTGGAATGCAAACAGACAGAAGAGGAGGCCGGAGCCGGCACCCCCCTAGACGCACATGAGGAGTACAAAATGACAAGAAAACCTCTATCAAAGAGTAGGGACTATGATCCAGGGCAGATGGAGAATGGGGAAACAGTACATACAAATGATAGCGTAGGGAGAGAGTACCAAAACAAGGACACAGTTAACAGCGGGGGGGGCAGTAGAAGGAAGAGGCTGCAAATGGCACGGTCCTATGGAATGAGAAAACATCATGTTAACAGCATCAAAAACAAGCCTTAAAGGCATACAAGCAATGTGTGATCAAGGCCTAAAGGCAGAAATAAGGCTCAGGTGGCGGGGAAGGGGCCTGGGCCCGCTCGGGAGGGGGCATGGACAAATTCCCATCTGGTGACCAGGCGTTGACGTCTGGAGTCCCGAGGCGGGAGACCCGGCCGGGTCAGTTTGGAAGATGACTGTGGCGACCTGTGCATGGGCCTGAGGAGCTAGTGTGGGCCAGTCAGCCAAGGAGAGGGGGGGAACGTCCAAGTCCTTAAGAAAACTCGGGAGATCAGCCGGGGAACGTAAGGTGTAGGCCTTGCCATCTTTACGAACCGTGAGGGCAAAGGGGAAGCCCCAACGGTATAACAGGCCCCTTCCTCGGAGCTCCTCCAGCAGGGGACGAAGTGTAGCACGTTGCGCCAGGGTGTGGCGGGATAAATCAGGAAACAGTTGAATCTCCACGTCTTTATAGTAGATCCGGCGGCGGGAGCGTGATTGCTTCATGATGTCCTCTTTGATGGTATAGAAATGTATCCGACAAATAACATCTCTGGGACGATGATCATCCGGCGAGGGGGGCTGCAGGGCCCTATGGGCTCTGTCGAGCTCAATATGGGTGTCCACGGGCCGGCCTAGTAGGTCATTGAAAATCGTGAGCAGAGCAGGATGCAATTCATCAGGGCCGACCGCCTCAGGCAAGCCCCGTATGCGAATGTTATTCCGCCTGTTGCGGTTTTCAACGTCGTCCAGGTGCTGCTGCAAATGGAAAAGTTGATCACTGTGCTGTTGGACCGTCACCTTGAGAGATTGAATGGCGGCCGAAGAAGAGTCCTGAGCAGAGGAGACAGTGTCCATTCTGGCCGATAACGTGGCAACTGTAGAACGGAGTTGGGCAAACTCCTGCTTGCATTCCGCCACCATTTGTTTAGCCATAGAGGAAAAATCTTCCCTGGTAGGTAAGGAAGAAATCAGAGAGCGCAGGTCGGCCAGTGTCAGTGGTCGGTCAGTCTCCGAGGCTGGAGTGGGGGGGATACAGGAAGCAGACAGTCCCAGGACAGGTGGCAAATCCGTGGGACCCGGAGAGGGGTCCGGAACTCTGGTGGCGTACCCCGTAGGCTCAGGGGTAGGTCAGCGGGAAGCATGGAGGCCATGGGTGCAGTCCCTACAGATAGTGGCTGGCCACAGAGGAGTGTCAGATCAGTCTCAAGGATGGTGGCTGGGGAGCGGTGAGCTGAGAGACCCCAGGAGGATCCCGAGGACCACTGTGGTGATGAGGAGGTGGACCCTGGTAGGGAAGAGGGGCCCGACTGAGGCACCGCATAGAAGGCCACCAAGGGAGAGGAGCAGGAGCCAGGATGTGGGGGCCAGTCTGTTGGCAGGTGGGGTGGTCCCAAAATCAGTCCCCCCACTGAGGGTGCAGGAGGGCCCACCACCAATGAGGCAGGGGGCTGCTGTGCCCAAGATGGAGACCCCGACGGGACAGGAGTTTTCTGCAGGGGGGGGGAGAGACCGCAGGGGGGAGCTGATGACCGGCAGTCACTGGCAGGGATGCCGCTGTTTGGTGGACGGACAGGGGGTCCCCTGGGTCAGTTGGTGGAGAGGGGCACAGTCTCACCTGTCCGGCAGCTGATGGTGCGGCCACGGTCTCTTCGCCGCCCTCGGTGGACTGAGGCGGCGGGGTCCGGGGCGTGCGCGCGGCAGGCGCGGCGCAGACAGCTCCAGGGTCCTTCCAGTGCGGCCTAGAAGAAGGCGCCTCGGCCTGGAGCAGCAGGGCAGCGGCAGCCTCCGGCGACCAGGAGGATGAGGTCGGAGGCTTCCGGACTTCTGAAAGCTCTGGTGAGGTATGTGTCGGGCGCCCAGCCGGGGGAGGAGTGGGCTGGTCTCTAGCAGGGCAGCGCTCCGAGGCTGGCAGGGATGAGGAAAGAGCCGCCATCTTGCCGGGCTGCGCAGGAGGCAGGGAGGCACTTCTTGGAGGCTGAGATCTGGTGAAGTAACCCCGCAAATCCCTCTGAGGAGAGGATGGTCGGGTCCTAGACTGTCTCCGTTGTTTCTTTTTTTGGTTCCCCATAGGTTAGGACAGGGTTTTCGGGCAGAACAGGGGGTTTAGGACCGGAGCTCCGAGAATGCACGTCCTCACGCCGGCATAGCAAACCACGCCCCCCAGGATTAAAAAATTTTAATAGAAGTAACGGAGGCTAACGGAGCTATAACACTGGGTGTAATGCCAATAGCCCCGGGTCTTGGGCCACTTAGGCCAGCCCTGCCAGCTCACTGTTTTAAAGCGGCCGTGGTGCAATAAAACAGCGGGCACTTTAAAACAGTGATAAATACACAATAGTTCTAACTGGGTATGGGTTTGTTCTTATCATAACTATGTTTTAATTATGGCCCTATCCCCAGGTGATCCTATTGCGGTATATGTATCGCTCCATGATACATTGCATACTTCAAGAAAAGAGAGCTTCACCACTATTCAAGGTCAATAAAACCATAAATTTTATTTAGGTTACATCAAAAATGTCTCTGATGCATGATTAAGTCTTTATATTACAACTTCCAATACTCAAGAGTGCATGGAGGGGAAGGTATACCGGTTGCTGAACCATATATTATGTACTCTATTAATACATTGCAGGCATGTGACAGATTAACTGTAAAACTCCATATAATAGTATATCTCAGGGATGGGAAACTAATCACTTCTTATAGAGACCCAAACACCTATACTGTATATCCCTCTATCACAATTGCATATGCACAAGTACAGCATTATGCTTACCCATTGTGTTGTAGTCCTGCTCCGGCACCTCCCCCGACCTCAATGCACGTCTTTTTCAAGAGGTCATGCTAGTTATGTCTCCCCCCGGGGTTTATATCCTGATACTGGTACATCTCACCAGGTGTAGATTATTTACTTTAAAACAGTGAGCCTGCTGTCCGGCCCAAGTCTGATGGGGGTCGTCGCGCAAGTGACATTCCTCTGCAGACCCGCGCAGGAGGACGTCATTCACCAGGCCGCCCCCGGAGATAAGCCAGGTGAGTGTGTCTCTGTCTGTGCATATGTGTCTGCGTCGGGGGGGGGGGGGGGTAAGGGGTAAACTATGCAGCCTATCTAATGTGGGCAAACTATGCAGCCTATCTGATGTGGGCGAACTATGCAGCCTATCTGATGTGGGCGAACTATGCAGCCTATCTGATGTGGGCGAACTATGCAGCCTATCTGATGTGGGCGAACTATGCAGCCTATCTGATGTGGGCGAACTATGCAGCCTATCTGATGTGGGCGAACTATGCAGCCTATCTGATGTGGGCGAACTATGCAGCCTATCTGATGTGGGCGAACTATGCAGCCTATCTGATGTGGGCGAACTATGCAGCCTATCTGATGTGGGCGAACTATGCAGCCTATCTGATGTGGGCGAACTATGCAGCTTTTCTGATGCTGCAGATTAATGAGAGTTGCAATTCTGTGGAGCTCTTTAATATGCAGTGCAGGATTTCACTCTTGGACCCAGGCAATACAATGTCTTGGGCCGGCTCTGGCGCAGCCCGCCCATAAGATGCTGCCTTGCCCCTCAGTTTGGCACCGAGAACGAGTGGAAAGCCTCGACCTCGGGGGAGAAGCGGCATTCGGGAAGCTCGGTGTAGACCTGGAAGGGCCAGCTCGGCAGAAAGGGATTTGACCCACATGGTGAAGAGGTGGGGTAGAGGTGTTGGACACACGACGGCCCCATCCCCATCTTATGTCTCTCTGTAGATGTAGGAAAACTACAACTCTCTTAAAAAAAAATAAAAAAAATGTTTTAACCCCTTAAGGACCGAGCCCTTTTTCACCTTAAGGACCGGAGCGTTTTTTGCAATTCTGACCACTGTCACTTTAAACATTAATAACTCTGGAATGCTTTTAGTTATCATTCTGATTCCGAGATTGTTTTTTCGTGACATATTCTACTTTAACTTAGTGGTAAAATTTTATGGTAACTTGCATCCTTTCTTGGTGAAAAATCACCAAATTTGATGAAAAAAATGAAAATTTTGCATTTTTCTAACTTTGAAGCTCTCTGCTTATAAGGAAAATGGATATTCAAAATATTTTTTTTTTTGGGTTCACATATACAATATATCTACTTTATGTTTGCATCATAAAATTTATGAGTTTTTACTTTTGGAAGACACCAGAGGGCTTCAAAGTTCAGCAGCAAGTTTGAAATTTTTCACAAAATTTTCAAACTCGCTATTTTTCATGGACCAGTTCAGGTTTGAAGTGGATTTGAAGGGCCTTCATATTAGAAATGCCCCATAAAAGACCCCATTATAAAAACTACACCCCCAAAGTATTCAAAATGACATTCAGTAAGTGTATTAACCCTTTAGGTGTTTCACAGGAATAGCAGCAAAGTGAAGGAGAAAATTCAAAATCTTCATTTTTTACACTCGCATGTTCTTGTAGACCCAATTTTAGAATTTTTGCAAGGGGTAAAAAGGAGAAAATTTTTACTTGTATTTGAAACCCAATTTCTCTCGAGTAAGCACATACCTCATATGTCTATGTTAATTGTTCGGCGGGCCCAGTAGAGGGCTCAGAAGGGAAGGAGCGTCAAATGGTTTTTGGGGGGCATGTCACCTTTAGGAAGCCCCTATGGTGCCAGTACAGCAAAAAAACACACATGGCATACCATTTTGGAAACTAGACCCCTCAGGGAACGTAACAAGGGGTAAAGTGAACCTTAATACCCCACAGGTGTTTCCCGACTTTTGCATATGTAAAAAAAATAATTTTTTTTTTACCTAAAATGCTTGGTTTCTCAAAAATTTTACATTTTTATAAAGTGTAATAGCAGAAAATACCCCCCAAAATTTGAAACCCTATTTCTCCCGATTCAGAAAACACCCCATATGGGGGTGAAAATTGCTCTTCTGGCGCACTACAGGTCTCAGAAGAGAAGGAGTCACATTTGGCTTTTTGAAATCAAATTTTGCTCTGGGGGCATGCCGCATTTAGGAAGCCCCTATGGTGCCAGAACAGCAAAAAAAAAACACATGGCATACCATTTTGGAAACTAGACCCCTCGGGGAACGTAACAAGGGGTAATGTGAACCTTAATACCCTACAGGTGTTTCACGACTTTTGCATATGTGAATTTTTTTTTTTTTTACCTAAAATGCTTGGTTTCCCAAAATTTTAACATTTTTAAAAAGGGTAATAGCAGAAAACACCCCCCAAAATTTGAAGCCCAATTTCTCCCGATTCAGAAGAGAAGGAGTCACATTTGGCTTTTTGAAAGCAAATTTTGCTCTGGGGGCATGCCGCATTTAGGAAGCCCCTATGGTGCCACGACAGCAAAAAAAAAAAAAACACATGGCATACCATTTTTGAAACTAGACCCCTCGGGGAACGTAACAAGGGGTTAAGTGAACCTTTATACCCCACAGGTGTTTCATGACTTTTGTATATGTAAAAAAAAAAAAAATTTTTTTTACCTAAAATGCTTGTTTTCCCAAAAATTTGACATTTTTAAAAAGGGTAATAGCAGAAAATACCCCACAAAATTTGAAGCCCAATTTCTCCCGAGTACGGCTTTACCCCATATGTGGCCCTAAACTGTTGCCTTGAAATACGACAGGGCTCCAAAGTGAGAGCGCCATGCGCATTTGAGGCCTAAATTAGGGATTGCATAGGGGTGGACATAGGGGTATTCTACGCCAGTGATTACCAAACAGGGTGCCTCCAGCTGTTGTAAAACTCCCAGCATGCCTGGACAGTCAGTGGCTATCTGGCAATACTGTGAGTAGTTGTTTTGCAACAGCTGGAGGCTCCGTTCTGGAAACAGTGGCGTACCAGACGTTTTTCATTTTTATTGGGGAGGGGGGCTGTGTAGGGGTATGTGTATATGTAGTGTTTTTTACTTTTTATTTTATTTTGTGGTAGTGTAGTGTAGTGTTTTTAGGGTGCAGTCACACGGGCGGGGGTTCACAGTAGTTTCTCGCTGGCAGCTTGAGCTGCAGCAGAATATTTGCCGCACCTCAAACTTGCAGCCGGATACTTACTGTAATCCTCCGCCCATGTGAGTGTACCCTGTACGTTCACATTGGGGGGGGGGGGGGGGGGGAAACATCCAGCTGTTGCAAAACTACAACTCCCAGCATGTACGGTCTATCAGTGCATGCTGGGAGTTGTAGTTTTGCAACCGCTGGAGGCTCCGTTTTGGAAACAGTGACGTACCAGACGTTTTTCATTTTTATTGGGGAGGGGGGCTGTGTAGGGGTATGTGTATATGTAGTGTTTTTTACTTTTTATTTTATTTAGTGTTAGTGTAGTGTAGTGTTTTTAGGGTACAGTCGCATGGGCGGGGGGTTCACAGTAGTTTCTCGCTGGCAGTTTGAGCTGCGACAGAAAATTTGCCGCAGCTCAAACTTGCAGCCGGATACTTACTGTAATCCTCCGCCCATGTGAGTGTACCCTGTACGTTCACATTGGGGGGGGGAACATCCAGCTGTTGCAAAACTACAACTCCCAGCATGTACGGTCTATCAGTGCATGCTGGGAGTTGTAGTTTTGCAACAGCTGGAGACACACAGGTTGTGAAACACCGAGTTTGGTAACAAACTCAGTGTTTTGCAACCAGTGTGCCTTCAGCTGTTGCAAAAGCTACAACCCCCAGCATGTACGGACAGCGGAAGGGCATGCTGGGTCTTGTAGTTATGCAACAGCCGGAGGCATACTACATTGGCTGGGGATGCTGGGGATTGTAGTTATGCAACAGCTGGAGACACACTGGTTTACTACTTAACTCAGTGTGCCTTCAGCTGTTGCAAAACTACAACTCTCAGCAGTCACCGACAGCCAACGGGCATGCTGGGAGTTGTAGTTATGCAACCACCAGATGCACCACTACAACTCCCAGCATGCACTTTAGCTGATTGTGCAAGCTGAGAGTTGTAGTTACACAACAGCTGAAGGTACACTTTTCCATAGAAAGAATGTGCCTCCAGCTGTTGCAAAACTACAAGTCCCAGCATGCCCATAAGGGCATGCTGGGAGTTGTGGTGGTCTGCCTCCTGCTGTTGCATAACTACAGCTCCCAGCATGCCCTTGTTGCATGCTGGGAGCTGTTGCTAAGCAACAGCAGGAGGCTGTCACTCACCTCCAACTGCTGCTCAACGATGCCGCCGCACAGGTCAGTCCCTCGCCGCCGCCGTCGCTCCTGGGGCCCCGATCCCAACAGGGACGCCGGGGATCGGGGTCCCCAGCACCGGGGGTCGTCTTCCCGCACCCGCTCACGTCCTCCGGAAGAGGGGCGGAGCGGGTTGCGGGAGTGACACCCGCAGCAGGCGCCCACCTCACTCCTGCAGACTCTGGCTGTTCGGGGCCGTCTCTGACGGCCCCGATCAGCCAGTAATTCCGGGTCATCGGGTCACTGGAGATCCGATTGACCCGGAATCCGCCGCAGATCGCTGGACTGAATTGTCCAGCGATCTGCGGCAATCGCCGACATGGGGGGACATAATGACCCCTCTGGGCGATATGTCGGGATGCCTGCTGAACGATTTCAGCAGGCATCCGGCTCCCCTCCGGCTAGCGGTGGGGGCCGGAAATGCTCAGGGCGTATCCATACGCCCTCGGTCCTTAAGGACTTGGAAACGGGGGCGTATGGATACGCCCTATGTCCTTAAGGGGTTAAAACACTATTGAAAGGCTTCCAAGGCAGTGTTCCACAACCAGGGTGCCTTAAGGTGATGCAAAACCAATGTTTAAGCATGCTGAGAGTTATAGTTTTGCAACAGCTGAAGGCATTCTGGTTGGGAAACACTCATCTTCTGTCATACCGGACTACCTAACATATCTACATACATGCCTACCTAACTGTCAAGCCACATACCTGACTACTTACCGTGAAAAAAACTGCATACCTAACTACCTGGCTAATTACCTACTGACATACCTGACAACTTGGCTACCTACGTGCCCATTTTTACTGAGCGCGACACCAAGGGTAATTTTTTTTTATAAGTATGGAGGTCTAAAAATGGGGAGATTGTGTAGAGGAGGGCACTGGAAAAATGCAGGGTCTAACATGTTTGTCCTGCAAATGCCGAAGAGATGAAGGTTTGGCTGGAAGAAGCCATCATATTGGTCTGATCCGAATGAAGAAGAAAAGGAAAGAGGATGCCACTGATCAGAAAAGACACCATCTGTGAGTCCCTAGATGTAATTTTACAGTCTACGTTCACACGTGCGTATTTTCTGCTACAGATTTCCTGTAGTAGATTACCGTATTTATCGGCGTATAACACGCACTTTTTAGGCTAAAATTTTTAGCCTAAAGTCTGTGTGCGTGTTATACGCCGATACACCCCCAGGAAAGGCAGGGGGAGAGAGGCCGTCGCTGCCCGCTTCTCTCCCCCTGCCTTTCCTGGGGTCTAGAGCGCTGCTGTCGGCCCTTCTCACCCCCTGGTTATCGGCGCCGCTGCCCGTTCTCTCCCCCTGGCTATCGGCGCCGGCACCGATAGTCAGGGGGACAGAAGCGGTGCCGACAGCCAGGGGGAGAGAAAGGGCAACGGCACCCATTGCCGGCGCCGCTGCCCCGTTGCCTCCCCCCATCCCCGGTGGCATAATTACCTTGGTCGGGTCCGCGCTGCTCCAGGCCTCCGTCGTGCGTCCCCGGCGTCGTTGCTATGCGCTGAACGGCGCGGCGCATGACGTCAGTGCGCCGCGCTGTGCATAGCAATGACGCAGGGGACGCACGCCGGAGGCCTGGAGCAGCGCGGACCCGACTCAGGTAATTATGCCACCGGGGATGGGAGGAGGCAACGGGGCAGCGGCGCCGGCAATGGGTGCCGCTGCCCCTTCTCTCCCCCTGGCTGTCGGCGCCGCTTCTCTCCCCCTGGCTATCGGCGCCGGCACCGATAGTCAGGGGGACAGAACGGGCAGCGGCGCCGATAACCAGGGGGTGAGAAGGGCCGACAGCAGCGCTCTAGACCCCAGGAAAGGCAGGGGGAGAGAAGCGGGCAGCGACGGCCTCTCTCCCCCTGCCTTTCCTGGGGGTATATCGGGGTATACACGCGCACACACGCACCCTCATTTTACCATGGATATTTGGGTAAAAAACTTTTTTTACCCAAATATCCTTGGTAAAATGAGGGTGCGTGTTATAGGCCGGTGCGTGGTATACCCCGATAAATACGGTATATAAAACTCAACGTGTGTGTGAGTGTATGTATGTGTGTATGTTCCAGCATCACGTCCGAACGGCTAAAGATATTAACATGAAACTTGGCACACATGTTACTTATATGTCAACAACAAACATAGGATAGGTGATTTAACCCTTACTCACCCCCATTTGCCAGGGGCGGGGTTTATATTTAAAGTCCAATACAAGTCAAAGGGAAATATATGTTACTGCATAACCTCCAAACGGCTGGAGATATTTCGATAATACTTGTCACATGTTACTTATATGTCCACTTAAAATATAGGAAAGTGAATTTAATTTGACGGGATAGGAGGAAAGGGATAGGAGGCCGGGATAGGAGGCCGGGATAGGAGGTCGAGAAAGGAGGCCGAGAAAGGAGGTCGAGAAAGGAGGACGGGATTGGAGGTCGGGATAGGAGCTTGAGATTGGAGGACAGGATAGGAGGATAGGTTAGGAGGATGGGATAGGAGGTTGAGTTAGGAGGACGGGATAGGAGGACGGGATTGGAGGTCGAGAAAGGAGGACGGGATCGGAGGTCGAGAAAGGAGGACGGGATCGGAGGTCAGGATAGGAGCTCGAGATCGAAGGTGGGGATAGGAGGATAGGTTAGGAGGACGGGATAGGAGGTCGAGTTAGGAGGACGGGGCAGGAGGACGGGGCAGGAGGACGGGGCAGGAGGACGGTATATGAGGTTGGGATGTGGGGTTGGGATATGACAACAATATATGAGGACGGGATATGAAGTCAAAAGCTTCCTCCTTTATTTATTTTCCTCCCCAACAAGGATTAGGAAGGAAAACCGGGCAACGCCGAGTACTCAGCTAGTAGTATTAAAAAGTTAACATTTTATTCCATATCGCTTTTAAATCCAAAAAGGACAAAGACAAACATAATGTACTCTAGTGAGTTAAAAAACCCCGTCCACCGATGCGTTTCGAACAATATTCTTAGTCATGGCATGAGACCCTCACATTCTGCATGATTTTTATATACTGAGGTGTTCACCCTTATACAAACATAGCTCCACCTCCTGCAGGTGGGGCTCCTTCCAGCTGGAAGGACTTGGAACAAATTATCTCAGAAGAGGGCAGACTCCAATTGTATTCAGCAATAGTAGTTCAACATAGCTTCAAGAAACACTGGAAAAAATAGTGAATTCATTGGCCCTCATTTACTATTGCAAACCCGACATGTTTTGTCGGTTTGTGCAACAGATTCTGTCGCATTGCGACAGAAATTCTGTCTGCGCCAGATTTTGCGCCAGAATTTGCGCCAGAATTGAAAAAAATCCTGACTAACTCTCCATTTTGATAAGAAAACCCGAAAAGGGTCGAGGTCGCAGGGGGAAGGGGGCGTGGTCTCCTAAAAGGGGCGTGTTCCCAACATTTTCACAAAAACCCAACATATTTACTAAGGTTTCCACATAAAATGTGGTGGATTTGAGCTGAGGAAAACCCTACAAATCAGAGCATGTGTAAAAAAAGCAAAGTGTAGGGAAAGTGGAAAATGTAGGGAAACCTTAGTAAGTAAAGTGGAAAATAAATTGTAGGGAATTAAAGGAAATCTGTCATCAGAATCAACTGCACTAAACCTGTTACAAAGGCTTGTAGTGCGGGTGATCATGATTAAAACGCTTCTTACCTGGTTAAAAACGGTTCAGTGGTTCTTCAGATATCTTTATTTTTAGTTTTCTGTTATTCCCTGGCTTGGGACTCAGAGGGAGGTGTTATCATCTAGGACTCGGCCACACGTCATTCTAGCTGGGCGGAGCTGCTGCCCGGCTCATGAATATTCATGAACTTATCCTCGCGGCCCTCCCCACCAGACCTAGAAAAAGGAGTTAGACTACAATGATAAATTCATGAATATTCATGAGCCGGGCAGCAGCTCTGCCCGGCTAGAATGACGTGTGGCCGAGTCCCAGATGATAACACCTCCCACTGAGTCCCAAGCCAGGGAATAACAGAAAACTAAAAATAAAGATATCTGAAGAACCGCTGAACCGTTTTTAACCAGGTAAGGAGCGTTTTACTCAGGAGCACCCGCACTACAAGCCTGTGTAACAGGTTTAGTGCGGGTGATTCCTATGACAGATTTCCTTTAAAATCCACAAAGAAACCTACACTCCACTCTTCGTAAATAACGGCCATTGTGTGTATGCCAAACCCAATTCAGCAAAGTTTCAAAAGTTCAATAGAAAAATCATGTTCATCATGAAAACATCGAATAAATATGCATTGGATCGTTCCTAACACTCAACGGACAACCTGTATAAAATACTAATGTCCAATGAGCTCCTCTTTTCAACAAAATTCGAATGGACAAATTGCAATGATACAATAACAAATTGCATTGTATCTTTGTATTACATTGTATCATTGTAATTCGTCTATAGTGGATATCTATGGTGTTGAATGTGTGTACCCACTTCGCATAAGCCGAATGGTTTTTTCGAATTTTGTTGTAAAGAGAAACCCATTGGATATTAGTATCTATACAGGGTGTCCATTGAGTGAGAATTACAGGAACGATCCAATACAGATTCATTTGGTATTTTCATGATGTCCATGATTTTTCTATTGAATTTTTTAAAACTTTGTTGAATTGGATCTTGTGTATACACAGTGAATGAACTGTTTTTCCCAGTTTCCTTTAAGCTATATCCTCCTATACAAGTAAATTTAACCCCTTAAGGACAAAGCCCATTTTCACCTTAAGGACCAGAGCGTTTTTTGCACATCTGACCACTGTCAATTTAAGCATTAACCCCTTAAATGGGCACAGTCATGATATCAAAAAATTGATATGTTGCAGTACTTAAGTACTACAACATATCTCTAATATACTTTAATTAAAAAAAGTGATTTCAAACCAGTTTAAAATCACTTTTAAATTCGGCCACTAGGGGTGGAACTCCTAGTGGCCGAAGCATTCGGCAGTGACGTCACTACAGAATTTCGACTCATTTAAGCCTGGCAATGAGTCGAAATTCAGTCACTGCGGTGCTCGCTCCCGCCTGTCAATCAGACAGGCGTGAGCGAGCATGCTGATAGCTGGGGCTGCGCGCATTGGCCAGCTCCACTGGTTATTAGATAAATAACACTCATGCATAGACCATCTGAGGGCAGAAGCAAGCGCCCAGCAAGGAGTCAGTGACGTCGCGCCTGTTGGGAAGCGCTGCTTCCTGCCCTGCTTTATAGAGCAGATTTAGAAGCACTAAATCTGCTCTATTAAAGCGATTAAACATTTTTTTGAAGCCAGGCAGGGGGTTAGGGCTAGATTACTACTAGGTAGGGACATATTAGATTATATATTACTTGGTGGGAGCTACCCTTTAAGGGCCGAGGTCATTTTGGCCTTAAGGACCAGAGCATTTTTTGCCCATCTGACCACTGTCACTTTAAGCATTAATAACTCTGGGATGCTTTTACTTATGAATTTGATTCCGAGACTGTTTTTTCGTGACATATTCTACTTTATCATAGTGGTAAATTTTTGTCAATACTTGCATAATTTCTTGGTGAAAAATTACAACATTTTGCATTTTTCTAACTTTGAAGCTCTCTGCTTGTGAGGAAAATAGACATACCAAATAAATTATATATATTGATTCACATATACAATATGTCTTCTTTATGCTTGCATCATAAAGTTGACATGTTTTTACTTTTGGAAGACCTCAGAGAGCTTCAAAATTCAGCAGCAATTTTCCAATTTTTCACAACATTTTCAAAATCAGAATTTTTCAGGGACCAGTTCAGTTTTGAAGTGGATTTGAGGGGTCTTCATATTAGAAAGTCCCCATAAATTACCCCATTATAAAAACTGCACCCCTCAAAGTATACAAAATGATATTTAGTAAGTGTGTTAACCCTTTAGGTGTTTCACAGGAATAGCAGCAAAGTGAAGGAGAAAATTCTAAATCTCAATTTTTTACATTAACATGTTCTTGTAGACCCAGTTTTTGAATTTTTACAAGGGGTAAAAGGAGAAAATGCCCCCCAAAATGTGTAGCCCAATTTCTCTCGAGTAAGAAAATACCTCATATGTGGATGTAAAGTGGGCTCTGTGGGCGAAGTAGAGGGCTCAGAAGGGAAGGAGCGACAATGGGATTTTGGAGAGAGTGAATTTTGCTGAAATGTTTTTTGGGGGGCATGTCGCATTTAGAAAGCACTTATGATTCCGTAACAGCAAAAAAAAAAAAAAAAAAACACATGGCATACTGTTTTGGAAACTTCACCCCTCAAGGAACGTAACAAGGGCTACAGTAAGCCTTAAAACCCCACAGGTGTTTGATGACTTTTTGGTAAAGTCAGATGTGTTAATGAACATTTTTTTTTCTCTTTCACTAAAATGTTTTTCCCCAAATTTACCATTTTTACAAGAGGTAATAGGAGAAAATGCCCCCCTAAAATTTGCAACCCCATTTCTTCTGAGTATGGAAATACCCTATATGTGGAAGTCAAGTGCTCTGCTGGCGCACTACAATGTTCATAAGAGAAGGAGCCACGTTTGGCTTTTTGAAAGCAAATTTGGCTGAAATGGTGTTTGGGGGGCATGTCGCACTTAGGAAGCCCCTATGGTGCCAGAACAGCAAAAAAAAAAAAAAAACATGGCATACTATTTTGGAAACTACACCCCTCAAGGCACATAACAAGGGGTATAGTGAGCCTTAACATCCCACAGGTGTTTGATGACATTTTGGATGTGTAAATATTCTTTTTTTTTTTTCACTAAAATGCTGTTATTTTCTCCCAAATATACTATTTTTACAAGAGGTTATAGGAGAAAATTCCTAAAATGTATTTATTTATATTTATTTATTTTCTTCTGAGTATGGAAATACCCCATATGTGGACGTCAAGTGCTCGGCTGGCGAACTACAATGTTCAGAAGAGAAGGAGCGCCATTGGGCTTTTGGAGAGAGAATTTGTTTGGAATGGAAGTCAGGGGGCCGTGTGAGTTTACAAAGCCCCCCCCCCCCCCCCGTGGTGCCAGGACAGTGGGGTGCAGTGAGCATTTACACCCCACTGGTGTTAGACAGACTTTCGGAACAGTGGGCTGTGCAAATGAAAAATTTTATTTTTCACGGACCACTGTTCCAAAAATCTGTCAGACACCTGTGGGGTGTAAATGCTTACTGTACCCCTTATTACATTATGTGAGGGGTGTAGTTTCCAAAATGGGGTCACAAGTGGGGGGGTCCACCATTCTGGCACCATGGGGGCTTTTGTAAATATACATGGCCTTCAATTCCAGACACATTCTCTCTCCAAAACCCCAATGGCGCTCATTCTCTTCTGAGCCCTGTAGTTCGCCCGCAGAGCCCTTTACATCCACATATGGGAGATTTATATACTCCGAAGAAATGGGGTTGCAAATTTTGGGGGCTTTTTTCCCATTACCCCTTGTGAAAATGAAAAATTTGGGATAACACCAGCATTTTAGTGAAAAAATAAAATTTTTTTTCATATTCAACGAAAATTCTTCAATCACCTGTGGGGTGTTAAGGCTTACTATACCCCTTGTTACGTTCCATGAGGGGTGTAGTTTCCAAAATGGGGTCACATGTGGGCGTTTTAGTTTTTTTTGTGTTTATGTCAGAACCGCCTATGCAAATCACCTCAAATGTACATGGCGCGCTCACTCCTGAGCCTTGTTGTTGTGTGCCCACAGAGCATTTTACGTCCACATATGGGGTATTTCTGTACTCCAGAGAAATTGTGTTACAAATTTTGGGGTCTTTCCTTTTACCTTTTAAGAAAATGAAAAGTGTGGGGCAACACCAGCATGTTAGTGGTAAATAACATGCTGGGGTAGACCCCAACTTTACCTTTTCATAAGGGGTAAAAGGAGAAAAAGCCCCCCCAAAAAATTTGTAGCGCAATTTCTCCCGAGTACAGAAATACCCCATATGTGGCCCTAAACTGTTGCCTTGAAATGCGACAGGGCTCCGAAGTGAGAGAGCGCCATGCGCATTTGAGGCCTAAATTAGGGATTGCATAGGGTGGGCATAGGGGTATTCTACGCCAGTGATTCCCAAACAGGGTGCCTCCAGCTGTTGCAAAACTCCCAGCATGCCTGGACAGTCAGTGGCTGTCTGGCAATACTGGGAGTTGTTGTTTTGCAACAGATGGAGGCTTCATTTTGGAAACACTGCCGTACCAGATGTTTTTTATTTTTATTGGTGGGGGGAGGGGGGAGAGGTAACTGTGTAGGGTTATGTGCATATGTAGTGTTTTACTCTTTATTATGTGTTAGTGTAGTGTTTTTAGGGTACATTCACACGGTCGGGTTCACAGCGAGTTTCTCGCTGGGAGTTTGAGCTGCAGCGGAAAATTTGCTGCATCTCAAACTTGCAGCGAGAAACTCGCTGTAAACCCGACCGTGTGAATGCACCCTGTACATTCAAAAGGAGGGGGGGGGGGGGCAAACCTCCAGCTGTTGCATAACTACAACTCTTAGCATGCAGTGACAGAAGGGCATGCTGGGACTTGTAGTTATGCAACAGCTGGAGGCACACTGGTAGCAAAACACAGAGTTTGTTACATAACTCAGTGTTTCCCAACCCATGTGCTTCCAGCTGTTGCAAAATTAAAACTCCCAGCATGCATGGTCTGTTAGTTTTGCAACAGCTGGAGGCACACGGGTTGGGGAAACACGGAGTTAGAAAACAGACAATGTTTCTCAGACAGTGTGCCTCCAGTTGTTGCAAAACTACAGCTCCCTGCATGCCCAGACAGCCGAAGGGCGTGCTGGGAGTTGTAGTTTTGCAAAATCTGGAGGACCACAGTTTGGAGACCACTGTGTAGTGGTCTCCAAACAGTGTCCCTCCAGATGTTGCAAAACTAACTCAAAGCATGCCCAGACATGCTGGGAGTTGTAGTTCAGCAACATCTGAAGGGCCAGATGATACATAACTACAACTCCCAGCATGCCTGGACTGTCTGGGCATGCTCAAAGTTGTAGTTTTGCAACATCTGTAAGAGCACAGATTGGAGACCACTGCACAGTGGTCTCCAAACTGTGGTCCACCAGATGTTGCAAAACTACAACTCCCAGAATGCCCAGACAGCCAACTGAGACACTGTGATTGGTCCACAGGGACCTATCACAGAGATCGCTGACCAGGACCATCCACAGATGGTCCTCGGGGGGCTAGCAGAAGTTGTCCCCCGCTGGTAACAGCGGGACTTCTGCCTGTTAACCCGTGCGATGCCGCGCATCGCCGGGTTAACTGAATGCCGTTTATTAATGGCGCAATGCACAAAGGACCTGCGCAATCCGCCGTTTATATAAGGCATTATGCGTGAAGGGGTTAATAACTCTGGGATGCTTTTACTTTTCATTCTGATTCCGAGATTGTTTTTTCGTGACATATTCTACTTTAGGTTAGTGGTAAAATTTCGTGGATGCTTGCATCATTTCTTGGTGAAAAATTCCAAAATGTTATGAAAAAATTTTGCATTTTTCTAACTTGAAGCTTGTAAGGAAAATAGACATACCAAATAAATTATATTTTGAATCACATATACAATATGTCTATTTTATGTTTGCATCATAAAGTTGACATGTTTTTACTTTTGGAAGACATCAGAGGGCTTCAAAGATCATCGGCAATTTTCACAACATTTTCAAAATCAGCATTTTTCATGGACCAGTTCAGTTTTGAAGTGGATTTGAAGGGCTTTCTTATTAGAAATACCCCATAAATGATCCCATTATAAAAAACTGCACCCCTCAAAGTATTCAAAATGACATTCAGCAAGTGTGTTAACCCTTTAGGTTTTTCACAGGAATAGCAGCAAAGTGAAGGAGAAAATTCTAAATCTTCATTTTCTACACTCGCATGTTCTTGTAGACCCAGTTTTTGTATTTTTATAAGGGGTAAAAGGTGAAAAATCCTCTCAAAATTTGTAACACAATTTCTCTTGAGTAAGGAAATACCTCATATGTGTATGTCAAGTGTTTGGCAAGCGCAGTAGAGGGCTCAAAAGGGAAGGAGTGACAATGGGATTTTGGAGAGTGAGTTTTTCTGAAATGTTTTTTGGAGGGCATGTCACATTTAGGAAGCCTCTATGGTGTCAGGACAGCAAAAAAAAAAAAAAAAAAAAAAACACATGGCATACTATTTTGGAAACTACACCGCTCATGGAACATAACAAGGGGTACAGTGAGCCCTAACACCCCATAGGTGTTTGATGACTTTTCGTTAAAGTCGGATGTGTAAATTACATTTTTTTATTTTTTCACAAAAATACTGGTTTTCCCCCATATTTGACTTTTATACAAGGGGTAATAGGAGAAAATGCCCTCCAAAATGTGTAACCCCATCTCTTCTGAGTATGGAAATACCCAATGGGCACTGCGGGCGCACCACAATGATCAGAAGAGAAGGAGTCAAATTTGAAAATTTTGCTGAAATGGGGGGGCATGTCACATTTAGGAAGCCCCTATGGTGCCAGAACAGCTAAAAAAAAACACATTGCATACTATTTTGGAAACTACACCCCTCAAGGAACGTAACAAGGGGTACAGTGAGCTTTAACACCCCACAGGTGTTTGATAAATGTTCATTAAAGTGGTATGTGAAAAGGAAAAATTTGAGTTTTTACACTAAAATGCTGGGGTTACCCCAAATTTTTCATTTTTACAAGTGGTAAAAGGAGAAAATGTCACCGTAAATTTGTAAATACATTTCTTTGGCGTAAGTACATAGCTCAAGTCTGGGCGTAAACAGCTCTGCAGGTGCACACCGGTCTCGGAAGAGCAGGAGTGTGATCAGGGGCCCTTGAGCTTTTACATAGCTGCCTATGGAGCCAGAACAGTGGGACCCTCCCTCAAGGAGCATTACATGTTGTAAATTACTAAAATGGGGTACAGTGGGACGTAAAATTATGAAACAGGTTATGTTCCCAGAATGATGACCCAGAGCATAGCCAAAACGAAAAAAAAATATGCCCACCCCAAACCCTATGCTCTGAATCATCATTCTGGGAATGTGATGTGTGTGGCCGTCAAATGCGCACCCCGCTCAGGTGGAGAGAGAGCGCTGCACATTTGAGGCAACATAAAAAAAGTCCCCGATGATAGTGACTCAGTGACCCATGACTAGGGCTGGGCAGTATGACCAAATATGTGTACCACTGTATTTTTTTAACTTACGGCGGTTCCACAGTATATAACGGTATTCTCACCCCCCCACCCGCCCCAATCATGTGACCCGCGTGCGGTGTTCGGCTTCCCCCCCCCCCCCCAAATCATGTGATCCGCCAGCACTGTTCTGCTCCCCCCAATTAATGATCAGCCCAGCGGGGTACTACTACTCACAGATGTCACCTTAAAGCACTGTCCTCCTCCTCCTTGTTGGGGGCCGCCGGCACTGGAACTCACTGTATGCCAGTGGTCACTGTACGCCTGTGGACCTCCAGTTGTTGCAAAACTACAACTCCCAGCATGCCCGGACAGCCAATGACCACTGCTGTAAGCTGTATACCTATGCCCAGGCTGCAAAAGATACAGAAAATAAACTTTAACTTGCCTACGTCGGCCACACACTTTTCCTTGGGACTGGAACGTCGGACAGCCGTAAGCCTATCACCGGCCGCAGCGATGTCCCGCCTCGGCCAGTGATCGGCTGAGCGCACTGTCATGTAAGAAGCCGGCCAGAGCTCCTTACATGACAGTGGGCTCAGCCTATCACTGGCCGGGGCGGGGCATCGCTCCGGCCGGTGATAGGCTGAAGGCTGTCTGATGTTCCCGTCCCCAGCATGTGGCCGACGTAGGTGCCTTACAGTTTATTTTCTTTATCTTTTGCAGCCCGGGCATAGGGATACAGCGTGCAGCAGTGGTCTCAAACCTGCGGACCTCCAGCTGTTGCAAAACTACAACTCCCAGCATGCCCGGACAGCCGTTTGCTGTCTAGGCATGCTGGGAGTTGTAGTTTTGCAACATCTGGAGGTCTGCAGGTTGGAGACCGCTGGCGTACAGTATAGAGTTCCAGCGCCCGGCGGCCCCCAACAAAGAGGAGGAGGGCAGTGCTTGCGGGTGACATATGTGAGTAGTACCCCACTGGGCTGATCATTAATGGGGGGGGGCAGAAGAGTGCTGGCAGGTAACATAGGATTAGTTCCCCGATGTGGGGACAGCGCTGCGCTGGGCTGATAATACATTCCCGAGGGGGAGGGGCCCAACCGATATTGTGGTATGGGGCAAAATTTATATCGTGCCGCCCAAAAAATTCGGTATTCGGTATGAACCGGTATACCGCCCAGCCCTACCCATGACCCATTTTTTAAAAAATACCCCCAGAGGTTTTATCAGTTTTTTTTTTTATTAAACATTTTTTAGGCAATTTAGTGGTTTATGGGGTTAAAACTTGGAATGTACTCTGGACTTGGTACATTGGGGTCAAATTATGGGAAATTAAAATGAAGAGGGAAAATGTAGTACTCCATGGAAGTGTGATACTCCCTGAAGCAGTTTTTAATGCAGAGGCCTGGATGATCAGGGCAAGTGTCACACTGAGTGGTGGTGTCCTTCCGTATCCCCCTCTTGCGACACACTCTACATTTTTTCTGGGATCGTCCCTTCTTTCCAGTGATAAGGCCCATAATGTCCTCATTTCGGCTGCGCTGACAGCGTAGCATTCATTGGGCCTAGCCAAAAGTGAATCAGGGTGGTGGGCAATGCACTGTTGGGCGTACAAGTTTGTTTGCTCCACCATGTGACAAAGCAGTCACTGATTTTTTTTCAATTTTTTTATTTTTTAACTCCTACCTTTCCCTCACAGACAAACTCACCCTGACTACAGGTGGCAGGAGGCCACTTCTTCCCTGAGGGGCTCCGATCTTCACAGAGGGGGGTCCCCTGGCCCCTGCGAGAAGGCGACATTAACCCCTCCCCTACTGGCTGCTCCTGGTGGGGGTGACGAAATCGCCACCTCCCCATAGATATTAGTAGGGGATTGGGGGTGTATTCTACACCCCCGATCACCATGTATCTCCGGGTCATCTGGTCACACGTGACCCGTATGACCGTAATCACCGTGGATCGCCGATGTGAATTCGCGATCGCCGACATGGGGGGGGGGGTCTCAGGTCCCCCCTCGGCATTGTCATGGGACGACTGCTGAATGATTTAAGCAGAGGCATCCCGAAATTGTATGCCCTTGGTCTTTAAAGGGGTTAATAGACACATCTATGAGCATTTTTATTGTTCAGACGGTGTGACTTTTATGTCACGATGTTCAAACATACGACTGAAATATATCATGGAGATTTATCCACATTTTGTGGTACTGAATGTGTCGAGGTGGACACTGGTCTCAAATTTTGTTGAAAAGAGAAGCTTACTGGATATTAGTACTTGACACTGGATATCCATGGCTTTGAATTATAGAAACGATCTAGCTTAGGCCCCTTTCACATTACAAAATTACTCTGTTTTAAAGATCCGTACGAAGTTCTGTTTGAAAATCAGCTGAAAACGGCAGTTACAAAATCCTATACGCTTGTTAGAAACTCCCATTATAGTCTATGGGATTTTTCTACTAGCCGTTTTAACCCTTTATAGCCCGTTATTAATAACGACCGTTATTTTGTGACGGAAGATGGTAACGGGAGAAATAGTGCATGCTGCTTCGGGCTAGCAGAGCTAAAGCCTGAGAAATTCACATATAACAGAGCAATCATTCTTGCCTCATCACTAAACTACTATAGAATCCAGCTGTATGCTGCAGCCTATAGCAAGCCGTGCAGGACGTCGGCATCCCAGCGTAGGCGCGTGCAATGACGTCACTCATTGCGCGCATCTCCGTTAGGACCGAGGATGTGGTCCAGCAACATAACCGCCGTGCCAGTGAGCCGGCAGGAGGGCACATGGGGATGGAGGACAGGTAAAAGCAGGGGGAGGGGATTTGGTGAATCAGTGAATGATATGGCAAAGGAGGGGAGGGTGAAATAGAGTGGCACGGGGGGGGGGGGGGCAAAATAGAATGACACAGGGGGGGGTGAAATAGAATGGCAAAGGGAGCATCAGAGAAGGGGAGTATAATGGCACAGGGTGTGATAAGGGGGAGGGGGGGTGAACTGGCACAGGATGGTAGCAGCTTTTCTAATGCGGATACTGGTACTACATTGTCCATTGTCAACGTGATGCATGAAATTGGCAGTATAGCAAGGAGTGTGTCACCAAACTATGTAAGGGCGTCACCATGAAAAGTTTGGAAAGCCCTGACTAAGGGAGTATAATAGTTTAAATGAGAGCCCTACCTGATAGGGTGATATCTATCTGGGGGCATGTCTACCTACTGCCACTGACCGCCAGGGGGGTGTCTGCTCCAGTAAGGAGGAAGGGAGGAGTGCAGGGCAGGCCACACAGGTACTGGTAGTGGGGGACTCAATTATTACGGGGACAGACAGGGCGATCTGTCATAAAGACCGGGATCGCCGAACAGTGTGTTGTCTTCCTGGCGCTCAAGTTCGACACATCGCGGATTGAGTTGACAGGTTGCTGGGTGGGGCTGGAAAGGACCCAGTGGTCATGGTACATATTGGCACCAATGACAAAGTAAGAGGTAGGTGGAGTGTCCTTAAAAATAATTTCAGGGACTTAGTCCGGAAGTTTAAAGCAAGGACCTCCAAGGTAGTATTTTCTGAAATATTACCTGTACCACGAGCCACACCAGAGAGGCAGCGGGAGATTAGGGAGGTGAACAAGTGGCTCAGAAGCTGGTGTAGGAAGGAGGGGTTTGGGTTCATGGAGAACTGGGCCAACTTCGCTGTCGGATACCGGCTCTACCGTCGGGACCTCAATGGGGAGGGTGCAGCTGTGCTTGGGGAGAAGATGGCTAGAAGGGTGTAGGAGTGTTTAAAATAGAGACTGGGGGGGGGGGGAACCTACAACATAGAGGGGGAAGATAGTGTAGATAGAGGGGGGGACTTAATAATGTACCTGGGGGTGGAGCGGAGGGAGGGGTTAGAATAGTTAATAGGGATAGGCATCATAGGGAAAAAAACATACACCATTGAATTGCATGTTGACTAATGCCAGAAGTCTGTCCAATAAAACTGACGAACTGGAGTTGAAAATTTCTGAGGAGGATAATGACATAGTGGGTATAACAGAGACTTGGTTGGACAATAGCTGTGACTGGGCAGTCAACATACAGGGTTATAGTCTATTCAGGAAGGATCGGACAAAACGGGAAGGGGGAGGAGTTTGTCTTTATGTAAAGTCCAGTCTGAAGGCCGCACTGCTGGAGGATATTTGGGAGGGAAACTATAATGTGGAGTCACTATGGGTAGAAATATATGGAGATTAAAAAAAAATTCTGATAGAGGTTTGCTATAAGCCACCAAACATAATGGAAGAGCCAGAAGATCAATTATTGAGGCAAATAAACAAGGCAACTTTAAATGGGCACTGTCATGAAGTAAAAAAATTGATATGTTGTAGTACTTAAGTACTACAACATATCTCTAATATACTTTAAATAAAAAAAAAAAGTGATTTTAAACCAGTTTAAAATCACTTTTAAATTCGCCACTAGGGGTCGCCCTCCTAGTGGCCGAATGCATTCGGCAGTGACGTCACTACTGAATTTCGACTCATTTAAGCCTGGCAATGAGTCGAAATTCTGGCACTGCGGTGCTCGCTCCCGTCTGTCAATCAAACAGACAAGAGCGAGCACGCTGATAGCTGGGGCTGCACGCATTGGCCAGCTCCATTGGCCTCGCGCGTGGCCCGCCCCGTCACCCTGTCCGGAGGCAGCGCGCACACTCATTGCTGCGCTGATCCTCCGGATGGGTAAATCTGCCCTCAGCACTAGAGGCATGGTGGGGGGGAGCGGGGTTCGGGAGAGCGCCGCCGCTGCTCAGCACTAGAGGCTGGGGGGGGGGGAGCGGAGTAGCACTGCTGCGCTAACAAAGTTATTGTTTTCACCACAGGGTGCCTCCAGCTGTTTCACCACTACAACTCCCAGAATGCCCTGACAGCCAGTAGATGTCAGGGCAAGCTGGGAGTTGTAGTGGTGAATCAGTTGGAGGCACCCTGTATAGTGAACTAAGGGCGGAAGTGTCGGCCCCAGCAGGCATCAGTGACGTCACGCCTGCTGGGGAAGTCTGCCTGGTAGTGAGCACACTACCAGGCAGACAAAAAGCCATTTTAATATAGTAAAAAAAAAATGTAAAGGCAGGGAGAGGGTTAGGGATAGATGGGCAATAGGCAGGGACAGAAAGAAAAAAAAATGGATGGTGGGAGCTACCCTTTAACAATCCTGATATAAACTGGGAGACTGAGACCTGTCAATCTTATAAAGGAAACAGGTTTCTGACTATAGCTAAAGACAATTATCTGTCCCAAATTGTGCAGGGCCTGACCAGAGGGGGCGCCCTACTAGACTTAACCTCTTCGCCCTGCATTCCGAGTCCTTAAGGACCGAGGGCGTATCCATACGCCCGTGGGAATTCCGGTCCCCACCGCTAGCCGCTTGGGGACCGGAGCCGGATGCCTGCTGAAATCGTTCAGCAGGCATCTCGGCATATCGCCCAGGGGGGTCATTATGCCCCCCCATGTCGGCGATCGCCGCAGATCGCTGGACTGAATCTGCGGCAATTCCGGGTCAATCGGGTCTCCAGTGACCCGGTATTACTGGCTGTTCGGGGCCGTCTGACGGCCCCGAACAGCCAGAGCCTGCAGGGGTGAGGTGGCACTGGTGCCACCTCACGATCGCCCTGATTCATCAGCCGGATTACCGGCCGACCAATCAGGGCGCCTGCTGCGGGTGTCACTCCCGCAACCCGCTCTGCCCCTCTTCCGGAGGACGTGAGCGGGTGCGGGACGTGCACCCCGGGAGCTGGGGACCCCGGTCCCCGGCGTGAATGTTGGGATCGGGGCCCCAGGAGCAGCGGCGACGAGGGACTGACTCTCCGGCATGGATCGTTGGAGGTGAGCGACAGCCTCCTGCTGTTGCTTAGCAACAGCTCCCAGCATGCAAAAATGGCATGCTGGGAGCTGTAGTTATGCAACAGCAGGAGGCAGACCACCACAACTCCCAGCATTCCCTTATGGGCATGCTGGGACTTATGGTTTTGCAACAGCTGGAGGCACATTTTTTCTATGGAAAAGTGTACCTTGAGCTGTTGTATAACTACAACTCCCAGCTTGCACAAACAGCTAAAGTGCATGCTGGGAGTTGTAGTGGTGCATCTGCTGGTTGCATAACTACAACTCCCAGCGTGCCCGTTGGCTGTCGGTGACTGCTGAGAGTTGTAGTTTTGCAACAGCTGAAGGCACACTGGTTGTGAAACTCATTTTTTTTTTTACCTAACTCAGTGTTTCACGACCGGTGTGCCTCCAGCTGTTGCAAACTACAACTCTCAGCAGTCAATGTACACCATGCACCATACATGCTGGGAGTTGTAGTTTTGCAACAGCTGGAGGCACACTGGTTATGAAACACCGAGTTAGGTCACAAACTCAGTGATACATAACCAGTGTGCCTACAGCTGTTGCAAAACAAACTCTCAGCATGTACAGTCTGT
This sequence comes from Hyla sarda, assembly GCF_029499605.1. Lineage (NCBI taxonomy): Eukaryota > Metazoa > Chordata > Amphibia > Anura > Hylidae > Hyla > Hyla sarda. Next base: position 120,428,077 of record NC_079193.1, on the reverse strand, counting down.
AGTAGTTTTGCAACAGCTGGATGTCCCCCTCCCCCCCCCCCCCCAATGTGAACGTACAGGGTACACTCACATGGTCGGAGGTTTACAGTAAGTATCTGGCTGCAAGTTTGAGCTGCGGCAAATTTTCTGTCGCAGCTCAAACTGCCAGTGAGAAACTACTGTGAACCCCCCGCCCAGGCGACTGTACCCTAAAAACACTACACTACACTAACAAAAAAAAAAGTAAAAAACACTACATACACACATACCCCTACAAAGCCCCCCTCCCCAATAAATATGAAAAACATCTGGTACTCCACTGTTTCCAAAACGGAGCCTCCATCTGTTGCAAAACAACAACTCCCAGTATTGTCGGACAGCCGTTGACTGTCCAGGCATGCTGGGAGTTTTGCAACAACTGGAGGCACCCTGTTTGGGAATCACTGGCGTAGAATTCCCCTATGTCCACCCCTATGCAAGTCCCTAATTTAGGCCTCAAATGGGCATGGCGCTCTCACTTTGGAGCCCTGTCGTATTTCAAGGCAACAGTTTAGGGTCACATATGGAGTATCGCGGTACTCGGGAGAAATTGTGTTACAAATTTTGGAGGGTATTTTCTGCTTTTACCCTTTTTAAAAATGTAAAATTTTTGGGAAAACAAGCTTTTTTGGTAAAAACTATTATTTTTTTACATTTGCAAAAGCCGTGAAACACCTGTGGGGTATAAAGGCTCACTTTACCCCTTGTTACGTTCCCCCGAGGGGTCTAGTTTCCAAAATGGTATGCCATGTGTTTTTTTTTTTGCTGTTCTGGCACCATAAGGGCTTCCTAAATGCAACATGCCCCCCAAAAACCGTTTCAGAAAAACGCACTCTCCAAAATCCCCTTGTCGCTCCTTCCATTCTGAGCCCTCTACTGTGCCCACCGAACAATTTACATAGACATATGAGGTATGTGCTTACTCAAGAGAAATTGGGCTACAAATACAAGTAAAAATTTTCTCCTTTTACCCCTTGTAAAAATTCAAAAATTGGGTCTACAAGAACATGTGAGTGTAAAAAATGAAGATTGTGAATTTTCTCCTTCACTTTGCTGCTATTCGTGTGAAACACCTAAAGGGTTAAAACGCTGACTGAATGTCATTTTGAATACTTTGGGGGGTGTAGTTTTTATAATGGGTCATTTATGGGGTATTTCTAATATGAAGACCCTTCAAATCCACTTCAAACCTGAACTGGTCCCTGAAAAATCTGAAAATTGCTGCTGAACTTTGAAGCCCTCTGGTGTCTTCCAAAAGTAAAAACACGTCAATTTTATGATGCAAACATAAAGTAGACATATTGTATATGTGAACCAAAAAAAATGTATTCGTAATATCCATTTTCCTTACAAGCAGAGAGCTTCAAAGTTACAAAAATGCTAAATTTTCAAATTTTTCATCAAATTTACGGATTTTTCACCGAGAAAGGATGCAAGTATCGGCAAAAATTTACCACTATGTTAAAGTAGAATATGTCACGAAAAAACGATCTCAGAATCAGAATGATAACTAAAAGCATTCCAGAGTTATTAATGTTTTAAGTGACAGTGGTCAGATGTGCAAAAAACGCTCCGGTCCTTGAGGCCAAAATGGGCTTGGTCCTGAAGGGGTTAATATTGACCAATGTACCTGACAGAGTAATTAATTAATGTGCAAGTAGAAGGACACCTAGGAAATAGTGATTGTAATATCATACATTATAAATTGTTCTTCAATAAGGGAATCTCTCGAGGGGCCACAAAAACAATGAACTTTAGGAAGGCAAAGTTCGATCAACTCAGAGAAGCCCTTAACAATATAAAATGGGATAATGTCCTCAAAAAGAACAATACTGTACTAAATACTAAATGGGAGACTATTAAAAATATCTTAAATTCTCACTGTAAGATGTATATACCTTATGGGAATAAAAGGGTCAGAAATAAAAGAAAACCAATATGGATGAATAAAAATGTTAAGGGAGCAATAAAAGACAAAAATAAAGCATTTAAATTACTAAAAACAGGACGGCAGTGAAGAAGAATTAAAAAGCTATAGAGAAAAATGTAAAATATGTAAAAAAAAACCTGATAAAAGTCGCAAAAATAGAGACAGAAAGACTCATTGTTAAAGAGAGTAAAACTAACCCCAAAATGTTCTTTAACTATATAAATAGCAAAAAGGTCAAAAATGAAAGTGTAGGCCCTTTAAAAAATGATGAGAAAGAAATTCTAAACGGGGATCAGGAAAAAGCAAATATATTAAACAGGTCACCTGTCAAACCCAGGAAGAAGTGCAGTGCCGCCTACAAAAAATCAAAACAGACAAATCACCAGGTCCAGATGGCATTCACCCCCGTGTTCTAAAGGAATTAAGTAATGTAATAGACAGTAGGGAACGACCGATTATCGATTTGACCGATATTATCGGCCGTTATTCACGATTTTGGACGTTATCGGCAATTACCTTGCCGATAATCCGATAATGCCGCGCCCCCCACCACCGTGTTTTTCTAAGAGATGCTATTTTGGAGTATCTTGATAAAAATAAATGTATGACCCCATATCAGCATGGATTTATGAGGGATTGGTCGTGTCAAACTAACCTGATCAGCTTTTATGAGGAGGTGAACTCCAGACTGGACCAGGGACAATCGCTGGATGTCATATATCTGCATTTTTCTAAAGCATATAATACGGTTCCACATAAAAGGTTGGTGCATAAAATGAGAGGGATTGGGCTGGGCGAGAATGTGTGTAAGTGGGTAAGTAACTGGCTCAATGATAGGAAACAGAGGGTGGTTATTAATGGTACTTATTCTGATTGGGTGACTGTTACTAGTGGGGGTACCACAGGGGTCTGTCTTGGGTCCTGTTCTATTTAATATAGTCATTAATGACCTTGTAGAGGGGTTGAACAGTAAAGTAGCCATCTTTGCAGATGATACTAAACTCTGTAAAGCGGTAAACACAATAGAGGACACTGTTACAAATGGATCTGGATAGGTTGGAGGTTTGGGCTGGGAAGTGGCAGATGAGGTTCAACACTGATAAATGTAAGGTAATGAACATGGGGAAGAAAAATCCGGGCTGGGATTATGTATTAAATGGGAGAACACTTGGAACGACTGACATGGAAATGGACTTTGGAGTCTTCGTTAACAGTACATTTAGCTGTAGTGACCAGTGTCGGGCAGCTGCTGCCAAGACAAATAAAATCATGGGGTGCATCAATAGGGGCATAGATGCCCACGACAAGGAAATAATTCTACCACTGTACAAATCACTAGTCAGACCACACATAGAATACAGTGTACAGTACTGGGCACCAGTGTACAAGAAAGATATAGTGGAGCTGGAAAGGGTTCAAAGACGGGCAACCAGAGTAATACGGGGAATGGGAGGACTACAGTACCCAGAAAGATTATCAGAATTAGGGTTATTTAATGATGAAAAAAGTAGGCTTAGGGGTGACCTAATAACGTATGTATGGAAAGAAGGTTTCTACACCAGAACAGATGGGTGTTCTTTACTGTAAGAGCAGTGAGACTGTGGAATTCTCTCCAGGAGGAGGTGGTCATGGTGAATTCTGTAAAAGAGTTCAAAAAGGGGCTGGATGCATTTTTGGAGAATAACAACATCGCTGGTTATGTATACTAGATTTCTAGGGACAGAAAGTAGATCCAGGGATTTATTCTGACTGCCATATTTGGAGGCAGGAAGGAATTTTTACCTCTAGTATGAGGGTTTTTTTCATTCCTCTGGATCAACTCAACTCAGTAGGGACTTATTAGGGTTATAGGTTGAACTTGATGGACTCTGGTCTTTTTTCAACCTTAACTATGTTACTAAGTTACATAATGGGGGTCATTTCTATCTGGGGCTCTGTCTGGGAGTCCTACCTTTTTTTACCAGCTGGGGGGGACATATATATCTGGGGCCCTATTTACATACTAGTGGAGCTCTACATGCATGCCTACCTGATGAGGGGACGTACTTACCTGAAAGGGGGGGGGGAACTACCTATAATTGGGGCGGACTTATCAGGGGCCCTAATCCACCTAATGGGGTGACATAATGGTCTGCATATTCATTTTCTGTTAATTAAGACCTTATTTACATACTATTTTGTACCAGGACAAGTGGATCGTCATGAGGGACAAGTAGACTGTGCTCCGTTTTAGTCCCTTGGACAAGTAGTTTATTTTTTTATTTCCACACCCCTGTATACAGATCCTGTGTACAGTTGGTATCTACCTCTATATGGTCCTGTATATAATCACTTATAATGTATACAGATCCTGTGTACAGCTGGTATCTACCTCTGTATGGTGAATGTATTTGGGAATATGGGGGGAGATTTAGCAAAACCTGTCCAGAAGAAATGTCGCCCATAGCAACCAATCAGCTTGCTTCTTTCATTTTTAAAAAGTCCTCTGCAAAATAAAAGAGGCAATCTGATTGGTTGCTATGGGCAAGATTTCCTCTAAGCAGGTTTGGATAAATCTCCCCCATGGTCTTTTGTATAGTTTATTTTATTCAGTAACAAATATAGCGTTATTAGTCAGTGGTAATGTGGTAATAGTGGTGGTCATTGTATGAAGGTATAATTTGTTCCTACTGGTAACCCACAAAACTAGCAGTGTGCACCTTTGTACAAGTTTCATTTTGTTTGGAGATGCGGACCATTTTAGTTTTTTGTACTTGTATTATTGGTAATATTGGTCTTAGTTTTGGTTAGATATGGTCACTAACAGTATGGCGGTAATATGTATGGTGATAATATTTCTCCTTGTATACTGGTATACTGTGTGCTATTGGGTATGAATTAGGGCATGGCTTGGGCTAATGGATCTAGCCCCCGGCCTTTTGCAGACCTAGCAATGCCCCTGATTACAGATTACAGCTGATTGGCAGGAGTTTAGGTAGAGCGGTTGAAGAAAAAAAAAAAAAGACAAATGTCCATTAAGCTCAACCAAGGAGGTGAATTAAAGGAGAATAAGTTTTAGATCGCGGGGAGTCCGAGCGCTGTGGTCCCCCGCGATTGTCTGTATGGAGCCCAGCTCTCCCACAGAGTGGCGCATCACGACCCCTGCACGAAGCCGGGCCACCTCGCCCCCTCCATATTTCTCTATGGGAGAGCCGTTAAATCTTCGGCTCTCCCATAGAGATATATGGAGGGGGCGTGGCAGCCCCCGCTTTGGGCAGGGGTCGTGATGTGCCACTCTGTGGGAGAGCCGGGGCTTCGTACAGATGATCACAAGGGACCACAGCATTTGGACCCCCTGCAATCTAAAACTTATGAGTTTCTCCTGTACATACCATCATGAGACTTCTTTAAGGAAAGAGGTATGGGTGAATAAGGGGAAGGATGTGCTAGGGCTGGGCGGCCCGCAAATAGTATGAGGATGAGCAGAGGAGCGCACGCGGGTGACATGATGTGGGAACAGGTTATCTGCGCTGATAATTCGGGGGGGGGAAGCAGAATAGCGCTCACGGATCAAATATGATTAGTTCCCCGATGTGGGGACAATGCGCTGTGGCGGATAATTCACTCATTCGAGGGGGGGGGGGGGGGGAGGGGCCCAACCGGTATTGCGGTATGGGCAAAGTTCATATCGTGAAGGAAAAAGAAATCGGTATTCGGTATGAACCGGTATACCGCCCAGCCCTAGGATGTGCTGCTAGATTTTTACATACAGATTTATGTTATTTTGTTCTAAGAATTCTCCTATTTTGATAAAAAGTGGTCGGACCCTCAGCGATCTGGGGATAAGTTTTTCTATCCCGAAGTACCGCATTAAAGGGGTACTCCACACCTAGACATCTTATCCCCTATCCAAAAGGATAGGGGATAAGATGTCTGATCGCGGGGGTCACGCCGCTGGGGACCCCCGGGATCTCGACTGCAGGACCCACCTGTTGCGGCTTCCGGAAACACTGGAGGATTCGGCTCCCGACCACGGTGAAGTGAGATCGTGAGGTCACGCCCCGTCCCTCAATGAAAGTCTATGGGAGGGGGGCGGCTATCACACCCCCTTCCCATAGAATTGCATTGAGGGGGCGGGGCAAGATGTCACATGGGGGCAGAGTCGTGATGTCACGATCTCACGTCACCGTGGTCAGGAGGCGTTAGGAGGAGAGCCTCCAGCACTGCTGGAAGCCACAACAGGTGGGCCCTGCAGCAGAGATCCCGGGGTCCCCAGCGGCAGGACCCCCGCGATCTGACATCTTATCCCCTATCCAGGCGACGGCGGTGATGATGATGTCATCCGGCGGCAGCAATTCTGATGTCATGGTGATGGCGGCGCAGAATTTCAGTGATGACGATCTGGGTAAGTGGCCCTTCTAAACTTTGGCCCTTCAGATCTTGCAAAACTACAACTTCCAGCGTGCCCACACCATTTGATGTCTGGGCATGCTGGGATTTGTAGTTTTGCAACATCTGGAGGTCCACAGTTGGAGATCACTGTGCAGTGATCTATAAACTGTGGCCCTCTAGATGTTGCATAACTACAACTCCGAGCATGCGCGAACAGCAAACTGCTATCTAGTCATGCTGGGAGTTGTAGTTGTGTGCCTCCAGCATAACTACAGTGCATAATTACAACTCCCAGCATGCACTGACAGACCGTGCATGCTGGGAGTTGTAGTTTTGTAACAGCTGGAGGAACACTGGTGGGGAAGCACTGAGTTTGTTGCCTAACTCTGCGTTTCCTCACCAGTGTGCCTCCAGCTGTGGCAAAACTACAACTCCCAGGATGCACGGTCTGTCAGTCCATGCTGAGCGTTGTAGTTTTGCAACAGCTGGAGGGGTTTGTACAGGGTACATTCACACGGGCGGGGGTTTACAGTGAGTTTTTCACTGCAAGTTTGAGCTGCGGCAAATTTTCCACCGCAGCTCAAACTCCCAGCGGGAAACTCGCTGTGAACCCCCGCCCGAGTGAATGTACCCTAAAAATACTACACAACACTACATATACACATACCCTTACACAGTCCCCCCCCCATAAAAATTAAAGATGCCTCGTACAGCAGTGTTTCCAAAAAGGAGCCTCCAGCTGTTGCAACAGATGTAGGCACCCTGTTTGGGAAACACACAGGAATTTAGGGCAATGTGCGTTTACAAAGCCCCCATGATGCCAGAACAGTGGGCCCCCCTATGTGACCCCATTTTGGAAACTACACCCCTCATGGAATGTAATAAGGGTTACAGTGAGCATTTACGTCCCACAGGTGTCTGACAGATTTTTGGAACAGTGGTCCATGAAAAATAAAATGTTTCATTTGCACAGCCTACTGTTCCAAAGACCTGTCAAACGCCAGTGGGGTGTAAATGCTCACTGCACCCCTTATTACATTCCCTGAGTGGTGTAGTTCCTGAAATAGGGTCACATGTGGGGGGGGGGGGGGGTCCACTGCTCTAGCCCCGTGGGGGATTTGTAAACGCACATGGCCCCCAACTTCTATTCCAACCAAATTCTCTCTCCAAAAGCTCAATGGCGCTCCTTCTGTTCTGAGACCTGTAGTGCACCAGCAGAGCACTTTATGTCCACATTTCCTCAGGAGAAATTGGGCTTCAAATTTTGAGGACAATTTTCTCCTATTAACCCATGTGAAAATGAAAAATTTGGAGTAACACCATCATTTTAGTGTTAAAAAAAACAACTAAATGTTTTCATTTTCACGTCCAACTTCAACGCAAACCTTTCAAACACCTGTGAGGTGTTAAGGCTCACTATTACCACTTGTTACATTCCTTGAGGGGTGTAGTTTCCCAAATAGTGTGCAATGTGTGTGTTTTTTTCTTTTTTTTTTTGCTGTTCTGGCACTATGGGGGCTTCCTAAATGCGACATGCCCCCCAAAAACCATTTCAGCAAAATTCTCTCTCCAAAATCTCACAGTTGGTCTTTCCCTGGAGCCATGTTGCGAGCCCGCAGAGCACTTTACATCAACATATGAGGTAATTCCTTACTCGAGAGAAATTGGGCTACAAATTTTGCAAGGCTTTTTCTCCTTATAACCCTTGTAAAAATGAAAAAAAAAATTGGGCTTCATGAACATGTTAGTGTAAAAAAAAAAAATGGAAAATTAGATTTTTCTCCTCCACTTTGCTACTGTTCCTGTAAAACACCTAAAGGGTTAACAAACTTTCTGAATGTCATTTTAAATACTTTGAGGGGTGCAGTTTCTATAATGGTGTCATTTGTGGGGTATTTCTCACAGAAAGGCCCCTCAAATCCACTTCAAACTTAACTTGTCCCTGAAAATTTCAGATTTAGAATTTTTCATGAAAATTTTGAAAATATACTTTGAAGCCCTCTAACGTCCTCAAAAAGTAAAAACATGTCAACTTTATGATGCCAACATAAAAGTAGACATATTGTATTTGTGAATCAATATATTATTAATTTGGAATGTCCATTTTCCTTACAAGCAGAGAGTTTCAAAGTTCAAAAAATGCTAAATTTTTAAAATTTTCATGAAATTTGGGGATTTTTCACCAAGAAAGGATGCAAGTAATGACGAAAATTTACCACTATGTTTAAGTAGAATATGTCATGAAAAAACTGTCTCTGAATCAGAATAAAAGGTGAAAGCATCCCAGAGTCATTAAGGCTCACTTTACCACTTGTTACGTTCCTTGAGGGGTGTGTTTTCAAAATAGTGTTATTTTTTTTTTTTTACTGTCCTGGCACCATAGGGGCTTCCTAAATGCGACATGCCCCCCAAAAACCATTTCAGCAAAATTCGCTATCCAAAAGCCCAATGTCGCTCCTTCCCTTCTGAGCCCTCTAGTGTACCCACAGAGCACATTACATCCACATATGAAGTATTTCCTTACTCGAGAGAAATGGGGTTACAAATTTTGGGGGGCATTTTCTCCTAGTACTCCTTGTGAAAATGAAAAGTTTGGGGTAACACCAGCATTTTCGTGTTAAAAATCTAATTTTTCATTTTTTACGTCCCACTTTAACGAAAGTTGGGGTGTAGTTTCCAAAATAGTGTGCCAAAGGTTTTTTTTTTTTTTTTTTTTTTTTACTGTTCTGGCATCATGGGGGCTTCCTAAATGCGACATGCCCTCCAAAAACCATACAGCAAAATTCGCTCTCCAAAATGCTGTTGTCGCTCCTTCCCTTCTGAGCCCTCTAATGCACCCACAGAGCCCTCTACATCCACATGAGGTATTTCCTTACTCGAGAGAAAATGAATTACAAGTTTTTTTTTGGGGGGGGGGGCCTTCTTACCTTTTCCCCCCTTGTAAAAATGAAAAAAATGGGGCTACAAAATTGAGATTTTGATTTTTCTCCTTCATTTTGCTGCTATTCCTGTGAAACACCTAAGGGTTAACAAACTTTTTGAATGTCATTGTGAATACTTTGAGGGGTGCAGTTTTTATAATGGGGTCTATTATAGGGGATTTCCAACATAAAGACCCTCATATTCACTTCCACACTTAACTGGTCCCTGAATAATTCAGACTTTGAAATTTTCGTGAAAAAATTGAGAATTGCTGCTATACTTTGAAGCCTCTGATGTCTTCAGAAAGTAAAAACATGTCAACTTTATGATGCAAACATAAAGTAGACATATTGTATATGTGAATCAATATGTACTTTATTTGACATGTCCCTTTTCCTTACAGAGAGCTTGAAAGTTAGAAAATTGAAAAATGTTAAAATTTTTCCTCAAATTTTAGAATTTTTCACCAAGAAATGATGCAAGTAGCGACCAAAATTTACCACTAACATAAAGTAGAATATGTCACGAAAAAAACTCTCTCGGAATCAAATTTATAAGTAAAAGCATCCCAGAGTTATTAATGCTTAAAGTGATAGATTTGAAAAAAAAATGCTCCTGTGCTCAGGGTAATAATGGGCACCGTACCCAAGGGGTTAAGGTGAATGGGCTGAGTTCCTAGGGGTTAAAGGGGTACTCCCGTGGAAAACCTTTTTTTTAAATCAACTGGTGCCAGAAAGTTAATGTTACGCCGAGCGCTCCGGGTCCCTGCTCCTCCCCGGAGCGCTCGCGGCGTTCTCCTCTCTGCAGCGCCCCGGTCAGACCCGCTGACCGGGAGCGCTGCACTGACACTCACGACGGGGATGCGATTCGCATAGCGGGACGCGCCCGCTCGCGAATCGCATCCCAAGCCACTTACCTGTCCCGGTCCCCGGCTGTCACGTTCTGGCGCGCGCACGCCAGCTCTCTAAGATTTAAAGGGCCAGTGCACCAATGATTGGTGCCTGGCCCAATCAGTCTAATTAGCCTCCACCTGATCCCTGCTCATTTAACCTCACTTCCCCTTCTCTGCTTTGCCGGATCTTGTTGCCTTGTGCCAGAGAAAGCGTTTTGTGTATGTCCCAAGCCTGTGTTCCAGACCTTCTGCTGTTGCCCTTGACTACGACCCTTGCTGCCTGCCCTGACCTTCTGCTATGTCCGACCTTGCTCTTGCCTTGTCCTTTTGTACCGCGCCTGTCTCAGCAGTCATAGAGGTTGAGCCGTTACCGGTGGATACGACCTGGTTGCTACCGCCGCAGCAAGACCATCCCGCTTTGCGGCGGGCTCTGGTGAACACCAGTAGCAACTTAGAACCGGTCCACCGGTACGGTCCACGCCAATCCCTCTCTGACACAGAGGATCCACCTCCAGCCAGCCGAATCATAACAGTTAAACAGATTTGTAAATTACTTCTATTACAAAATCTTAATCCTACCAGTACTTTTTAGGGACTATATACTACGGAGGAAATGCTTTACTTTTTAGATTTCTCTGATGTCATGACCACAGTGCTCTCTGCTGACCTCTGCTGTCCATTTTAGGAACTGTCCAGAGCAGCATATGTTTGCTATGGGGATTTTCTCCTGCTCTGGACAGTTCCTAAAATGGACAACAGAGAGCACTTTGGTCATGACATCAGAGAAATCTAAAAAGTAAAGCATTTCCTCTGTAGTACGGTATATAGCCCCTAAAAAGTACTGGAAGGATTAAGATTTTTTAATAGAAGTAATTTACAAATCTGTTTAACTTTCTGGGACCAGTTGATTTAAAAAAAATAAAGTTTTCCACAGGAGTACCACTTTAACCCCTTAACGACGCAGGACGTATAGTTACGTCCTGCGCCGGCTCCCGCGATATGAAGCGGGATCGCGCCGCGATCCTGCATCATATCGCTTCGGTCCCGGCGCTCATCAACGGCCGGGACCCGCGGCTAATACCACACTTCGCCGATCGCGGCGATGTGTGGTATTAACCCTTAAGAAGCGGCGGTCAAAGCTGAAGTGAAACTGAAAGCATCCCGGCTGCTCAGTCGGGCTGTTCGGGACCGCCGCGGTGAAATCGCGGCGTCCCGAACAGCTGATCGGACACCGGGAGGGCCCTTACCTGCCTCCTCGGTGTCCGATCGACGAATGACTGCTCCGTGCCTGAGATCCAGGCAGGAGCAGTCAAGCGCCGATAATGCTGATCACAGGCGTGTTAATACACGCCAGTGATCAGCATAGGAAATCAGTGTGTGCAGTGTTATAGGTCCCTATGGGACCTATAACACTGCAAAAAAAAAGTAAAAAAAAAGTGTTAATAAAGGTCATTTAACCTCTTCCCTAATAAAAGTTTGAATCACCCCCCCCCTTTTCCCATAAAAAAAATAACAGTGTAAAAAAAATTAATAAATAAACATATGTGGTATCGCCGCGTGCGTAAATGTCCGAACTATAAAAATATATCATTAATTAAACCGCACGGTCAATGGCGTACGCGCAAAAAAATTCCAAAGTCCAAAAAAGCGTATTTTGGTCACTTTTTATACCATTAAAAAAATTAATAAAAAGTGATCAAAAAGTCCGATCAAAACAAAAATCATACCGATAAAAACTTCAGATCACGGCGCAAAAAATGAGTCCTCATACCGCCCTGTACGTGGAAAAATAAAAAAGTTATAGGGGTCAGAAGATGACATTTTTAAACGTATACATTTTCCTGCATGTAGTTATGATTTTTTCCAGAAGTGCGACAAAATCAAACCTATATAAGTAGGGTATCAATTTAACCGTATGGACCTACAGAATAATGATAAGGTGTCATTTTTACCGAATTATGCACTGAGTAGAAACGGAAGCCCCCAAAAGTTACAAAATGGCGTTTTTTTTTCGATTTTGTCGCACAATGATTTTTTTTTTCGTTTCGCCGTGCATTTTGGGGTAAAATGACTAATGTCACTGCAAAGTAGAATTGGCGACGCAAAAAATAAGCCATAATTTGGATTTTTAGGTGGAAAATTGAAAGGGTTATGATTTTTAAAAGGTAAGGAGGAAAAAACGAAAGTGCAAAAACGGAAAAACCCTGAGTCCTTAAGGGGTTAAGCATACGGATCTTGTTAAAAAAAAAAGTTTGACTTTGACTATTTTAAAGTAGTACAGTAATAGAAAAATGAAAAATAGAAAATGCAATAGTTTTCTATCTTTCAGCAGTCTACCATGCTTTTGTGTCCCACAAATAAAACACATACGGTGAGAGGACTTCCGGTTCCGGCGCACGTATGAGCGGACGTGAGTGAAGGAGCTCCGCTCTCGCTACCACCGATACATCTCCGTCCTGCCTCCAGACAGACGCCAGCTGAGGGTAATAACTACCTGCTGGTACAGCATTACTTCCCGCATCGTATGGAGAAATTCCTCCGCCGCAGCGGAGACTCGGGACCTGACGCGCCTTCCCCCCGCACCTCGCAACACAAGCGGCCCCCAAAATGGCGGCGGTGACAGAGGAAGCAAGGGACCCCCAGGTACAGCAACAAATACGCTTTGTTCTGCAATACCCGGCGAAATTGAAGATTTTCTTTCCCAATGGTAACTCAGAAAGCTTCTTGACTCCTGAAGCGGCAGCAGCAAAGATGGCTTCTCTAAAGCTACAGGATGACGGTTCGAGATCTCAGCAGAAAAGGCGCAGAATGGAGAAAGACGGCGCAATACCTGCGCCTCCTATCTGACGGAATGGGACAGTGTGTGGCAGACTATGTCATTATTGTTCTTCTAGGTGGAGATTGAGAATTTGGTGGGAGACTAAGGATCCACTGTTTGAGGGCACTACCTAAAGTTTTAATGTTACGGCTATTATGCTCTCACTGTTCTGTATTCACTATTGCACACTGATGCTGCGTGTTATACCGGACGGTTACAGGACAGTGTGCCATGTGTTGCAGGTGTCTACCTGCATACTTTATCTCTATGACCTGTTTTGTTCTATTTTAGCGAGGTTTGCCTGAGTTATTACCCCTCTCTTCTCTATATTATGGCTCCAAGGAGTCCTAAGGTATATTGGTCTTGGGTACAGTACTGGGGGGAGGGGGGAGAGTTCGAAATGTTTTTACGAGACAAGGTGAGGGGGGGTTTAGTCGGGGACACATATATCTGTCATGGTCATTGGTGGGGGCGGGAGTGGGTGGGAGGGAGTTGGGCTAGTTAGAGTAGTCCTCAGAGGGGAGTGAGTGTGCCCCTCGTCGTACGCGGAAGAAGAGAAGTCTGGGGCGAGGATTTAGCACTAGGTTGTTAGGGGAGTTGTGTTATCTTCTGGCACTCTTTGACCAGAAGCAGGTACTATTGTTAATAATTGATGTATTTGGACCTATGTCTGTTTTTGCCTTCTATTATACGTCTTTCACTGCTTTCCGTGTTTTCCTCTTTTCTCCTTTCTTTCTGTTCCCTCTTACCTCTCGCGCTGGGGGCCCTCGCCACTCCTGTTTTACATGCGCTACTATATCTACTGTTTTTCCAACTCAATTATGAGATTAGTCTCGTGGAATGTGAAGGGACTTAGGTCCCCTGCTAAGCACAGGATGGTCTTGAAACATCTTAAAAAGCTGGATGTAGATGTGGCATTGTTGCAAGAAACGCACCTGTCAGACTTGGATTTCCCGCATATGAGGCAGTTCTGGGTAGGGGAGGTGCTGGGATCGCCAGCAGTGCAAGGGAAGGCGGGGGTGTTAATGTTGTTCCATAGGAGACTGCAATACCATATACGCTCTCAAGAGAGTGATGATCAGGGGAGATTGCTGAAGGTTGTTGTAGATTCGCCAGCGGGGACATTGACAATATATAATGTTTACGCCCCTAATGTGTCTAATGTGCCTTTTTTCTCGTCTCTAGAAGCTCAGCTGTTACAGGAGGATCCGACTGCTACTGTAGTAGGAGGAGATTTCAATGTGGTGTCTTGTACGGCCGAAGATAGGCAGCGTACTAGGAGCTTATCATCCGTGGGTTCCAGAAAGGTACATGTATTGCAAGATTTGATGACCTCCACGTCTCTAGTGGATGTATGGAGATATTTTAATCCTATGGGAAGGGAGTTTACGCACTTCTCGCATGCGCAGCAGGCCTGGTCGCGCATAGATTATTTATTTCTGGTACAGGGACTTCTAGCGAGGGTGGAGGACATACACATAGGGGATCTGGTGATCTCAGATCACGCCCCGGTGTGTCTGACCATACGGGAGACATATCAGAAGGGCACAGACATACTGTGGCGCTTCCCTAATTATTTGGCGTCGGAGGCAGACTTTATGGCAAGACTCAAGGGGTGGTGGTTGGAGTATGCGGAGACTAACTCAGACGTTCTTGATAGGCCGTCCCTTTACTGGGATGCGGCAAAAGCAGTCATACGGGGGAGGATTATTGCTTATGTGGCAGCTAAGAAGAGGAAGTGCAGGGCTGACTTTGCAACAAGGACAGATAAGGTGAGGACTGCTTATACCCAGTTCGCGCATGCGCCTACACAAACCAATATGGAGACCTGGGTGGCGGCAAAAAGAGATTTCGAAGCCTGTGTAGAAGCTTGGGACATAATGTACAGGGATCAAAAATCTGTGGATTTATTCAAGTTTGGCAACAAGGCTGGGAAGTTGCTGGCTAGACTGGCCAGACCAAGGGGGAAAGGGGAGTTCATTCGTTCCCTAACGGACAGGTGGGGTGTTTCTCACACTAGACCTAGAGACATAAATTCTGTATTGCACCAATTTTATACTGGTCTCTATACAAAGGACAACACTGATGATGCGGGGGGGGGCAGCATTTCTTACAGACATCGACTTGCCTCAGTTGACCAGTGCAGATAGAGATACACTCAATGCGCCCATAACACAGGAGGAGGTGATGGCTGGAATTAAGTCCCTGAAAAATGGAAAGGCGCCAGGTCCTGATGGATTTGGAGGGGAATTTTACAAGGCCTTGATGGTGGAGTTGGCGCAGCCGCTGACTTCACTGTTTAATAGTGTGTTGGGAGGAGAGCCTATTATGCCATCTAGTAACACGGCCTATATTAAGGTGTTGTATAAGGAGGGCAAGCCACCAGAGGACCCGGGATCGTATAGGCCCATCTCTCTGATTAATCAGGACCTCAAGCTACTTGCAAAAATAATGGCGGATAGACTGGCTACTTTTCTACCTTCTCTACTAGGCCCACACCAGACTGGTTTTGTTAGGGGGCGCTCTGGAGTAGTCAACATTAGAACGGTGTTGGCCGCATTGGAGACCATGCACAGGAAGGGTTACTGTCCAGACCCGTCCGGCCTTTTGGCCATTGATGCGGAAAAGGCATTTGATAAGGTCAGTTGGGCGTGGCTGGATAGTGTCCTTGACAAGTTTGGGGTGAGGGGTGCTTTTAGAACGTTCCTTACTGCTTTATACTCTGACCCTAGAGCTAGAATATATACGCCAGGTTTTTTATCTGATAGTATTAGTCTGCAGAAGGGGACCCGCCAGGGGTGCCCTCTTTCCCCACTATCATTTGATCTAGCTTTGGAACCGTTGGCAGTTCACTTAAAGAGGTCATCACTGTATAGGGGTATAGGGGTAGGTAGTGTGGAGGTGAAGTTGGCGTGTTTTGCAGACGACATGCTATTGTTTATGGGATCTCCTAATTCACAATTACATGATGTCCTGGATGCTCTAACTACTTTTGGCCGCTACTCAGGTTACAAGGTGAATGCTTCTAAATGTCAGTTGCTCTATCTGAGCCAAGGACCGCATTGCACTTCTCAAGAGCTGGGGGTGGGGGTCGCGCCCAAGTCCATCACTTACTTGGGGATCAAGGTCGGCACCACGCCTTCTTCCTTGTACACCCTGAATTACGCTCCTCTCTTCAAACGTATCACCCAGGAACTGACCAGGTGGCAGGCTTTACCACTATCTCTGTTCGGTAGGGCACATCTCCTCAAAATGGTAAGCTTTGGTAGGTTGCTCTACCCCTTGCAGATGATACCGTTGTTGCTCCGTCATTCAGATGTAGCCGCGTTGCAATCGGCATTCACGGCCTTCTTGTGGAATGGCAGAAGACCTCGGATTGCCTTTAAAAAATTGTGCCTGCCTCTGCATGATGGAGGAATTCAATTACCTGATTTACGCCTGTATAATCTTGCTGCTCTCATGCGACATGCTAGGGACTGGTGTCTAGATGCCACCTGGTTCTCTAATACGATGTTGGAAAACGCGCTTGCGGAACCTTGGGATCTAAAGGCCTTGCTGCATGTGCCCTATGCGTCACTCCCGTCCCATATTAAATGTAACCTATTGTTGAAAGATACAATAGCCGCATGGAAAGCGACCAGGAAAATTTATGGCTTACCTTATATCTTGTCGAGCTTCTTACCTCTCTGGAACTCCACGCTATTTCCACGGGGAACTGATGATCACTTTGCTCAGTTATGGAAGGCTAAGGGGCTGCATAGTGTGCATCAGTTGTTTTCTGGGGAAGACGGGGCCATATGGGAATGGGATACCTTGCGTAACACATTTAATCTGCCCCCGGGGTATTTCTTGCACTATATGACAGCACGATCCTATGTTAGGGGCCTTCCCAGGAGTAAAGAATATCTTTCCAGGGAGGCGGTCTTCACCACTCACTTGGGTCCGGCTAGGGGTAGACTGTCTCTTTCTGATTTGTATCTTACTCTTAAACAGACGACGCTACATGTACTGGGAGAATCACTTTTCAATTCATGGGGAGAGGAATTGGACATTAATGATCCGAGGGCCAAATTATTGGTGGGGTTACAACACGTCAGAAAATCCATAGTGAGTGATGAGGTGGAGGGAAATGCATTTTCGTATTTTACATAAAGCGACGTATGCATTTAACTTTTCATATGCGGATGCCCCAGCACACTATCTTAGAAGTTGCCCTAAGTGTGATCTCCCTAAGGCCGATTTACTTCATGCACTGTGGAAATGCCCGAGATTGGAATCACTATGGAGTGAGGTGCAATCTCTCATCAAGACGATTTGGGGTGTGGAGGTTCCTCTGTCCCCATTGGCGATGATATTTCACTATATTCCCCTTTCCCTATTGGGAGGTGCGGAGGGTCCAGTAGTGGCATCTAAGGGTGTACATCTCATGTTGCTAGCCACGGTCAAAAGTTTGTTGCGACAGTGGTTACAGAAGGAACCTCCTACATGTGGGCAAGTGGTAGAGGTCATGAAGGACCTATTATTCATGGATCGATTGGATACCCTACGTGATACGGAGAAGAAAGCTACAAGATTTTTTAGGACCTGGAGGAGATTTATGGAATATGCATATGCACCCAGTGAGCTATATAGATTGATGAAGGAGTTTGTTGACTCCTCATGGTATTGTACGGCCAGTCTTGCAGGCTCGCTGGGTGTTTTGAGAGTTGATTAGTGGATGGGGGGGGGGGGGGGGGGGGGAGTCCAGCACGGGAGGTTTCTTTTTTCTTTTATTTTCTTCTTTGTCTTTGTCTATATGTTCATCTTTCTACTTGTGCTTTCTATCCTGTTTCTGACCCTACTCTTTTTCTCTTTCTTTCCTTTCTATACTTACATATATCTGCTGTTCTTATCATTCATGTGCCTTATCTCGTAGGCAGCACAATTCGGAGTTTCTGAACAAGTGGTGAGAGTCCCAATGTTGTCTGGGGGGAAAGGCCCCCATATATATAATGATGGATTAATTGTTAAGATATCCATGTCTCTATGTCTGCAAATACCGGGTACCATTGTAGGGGGAGGAGGGTGTACCAACACTGTAGGAAGATGTGTTTCATTAGGAACTACACGTGTCTGTGAGTTTATGCGGACGTCTACCTTATAAGATAACGCTCAGGATGACCCGAATATGGCCTATCCATCACCATGGTTAGAGGACCAGAACCATTGTCATTTTGAGCTATTACTGATTTTGGTCCTCTGTTATAACCGAGGGTATTCACGGGGACAGGATCAGATAAATGGGGACTAGTATACGCTTTTGGAGCGATGTTGATATTAATAACTCTTACCATATTGTTGTCATTTCTATAATGTATCTTACCACGTGCAGATGTATCTTATTTTATTGTATACGGTTTGTTGAAACGCAATAAAACATTGTTGAAAAAAAAAAAACACATACGGTGTAAAATAAACCAAATGTAGTCACAAGTACTACATCTGACCTAATAAAATTTAGGATTATGGTTTTGCATCCCAACAACACCTTTTATGCTGGGAAATCCTCTTGACCTATAACTCCAATGGGTTACTTTAACCCCTTAAGGACTGAGCCCTTTTTCACCTTAAGGATGCAGCCCTTTTTTGCAATTCTGACCACTATCACTTTATGCATTATTAATATAGATAAGCAAACTTACAGTAAATTCGATTCGTCACGAACTTCTCGGCTCGGCAGTTGATGACTTTTCCTGCATAAATTAGTTCAGCTTTCCAGTGCTCCGGTGGGCTGGAAATGGTGGATACAGTCCTAGGAGACTCTTTCCTTGGAATGTATCCACCTTTTCCAGCCCGCCGGAGCACCTGAAGGCTGAACTAATTTACGCAGGAAAAGTCATCAACTGCCGAGCCAAGAAGTTTGTGACGAATCGAATTTACTGTAAGTTCGCTCATCTCTAATTATTAACTCTGGGACACTTTTACCGATTATTCTGAATCCGAGAGTTTTTTTGTGACATATTGTACTATAACACAGTCGTAAATTTTCGTCATCACTTCCTTGGTGAAAAATCCCCAAATTTCATGAAAATTTTGCATTCTAACTTTTAAACTCTCTGCTTGTAAGGAAAATGGATATTCCAAATAAATTATATATTGATTCACATATACAATATATGTACTTTATATTTGCATCATAAAGCTGACATGTTTTTGCTTTTGGAAGACATCGGAGGGCTTCAAAGTTCAGCAGCAATTTTCCAATTTTTCACAAAATTTTCAAACTCTGAATTTTTCAGGGACCAGTTGAGTTTTGAAGTGCATTTGAGGGGTCTTCATATTAATGACCCGATTATAAAAACTGCACCCCCCCCCCCCCCAAAGTATTCAGACATTCAGAAAGTGTGTTAATCCTTTAGGTGTTTTATAGGAATAGCAGCAAAATGAAGTAGAAAATTCAAAATCTTCATTTTTCACACTCGCATGTTCTTGTAGACCCAGTTTTTCAAATTTTACAATTTGTAACCCCATCTCTTCTGAGTATGGAAATAGCCCATGTGTGGACGTCAAGTGCATTGCTGGTGCACTACAATGCTCAGAAGAGAAGAAGTCACATTTGGCTTTTGGAAAGCAAATTTAGCTGAAATGGTTTTTGGGGGGCATGTCGCATTAAGGAAGCCCCTATGGTGCCAGAACAGCAAAAAAACAACATATGGCGTACTATTTTGGAAACTACACCCTCAAGGAACGTAACAAGGGGTACAATGAGCCTTATCACCCCACAGGTGTTTGACAAATTTCCGCTAAAGTTGGACAGGAAAATAAAAAGGTTTTATTCTTTTCACAAAAATGATGATGTTACCCCAAATTTTTCATTTCAATTGGAGAAAAAGCCTCCCAAAATGTGTAAACCCATTTCTTCTGAGTATGGAAATACCCCATATGTGGATGTAAATTGCTCTACGGGCGAACTACAATGCTCAGAATAGAAGGAGCGTCATTGAGCGTTTGGTGAGAGAATTTGGTTGAAATAGTGTGTTTACAAAGTCCCCCGTGGTGCCAGAAGAGTGGATCCCACCACATGTGACCCCATTTTGGAAACTACACCCTTCACTGAATTTAATAAGGGGTGCAGTGAACATTTACACCCCACTAGCGTTTGACAGATCTTTGGAACAGTGGGCTGTGCAAATGAAAAATTTAATTTTTCATTATCACAGACCACTATTCCAAAAATCTGTCAGACACCTGTGGGGCGTAAATGCTCATTGTACCCCTAATTACATTACGTGAGGGGTGTAGTTTCAAAAATGGGGTCACGTGGGGGGGGGTCCACTGTTCTGGCACTATGGAAGCTTTGTAAACACACATGGCCTTCAATTTCGGACAAATTCTCTCTCCAAAAGCCCAATGTCGCTCCTTCTCTTCTGAGCATTGTAGTTCGCCCACAGAGCAATTTACATCCACATATAGAGTATGTTCTCACTCAGAAGAAATGGGGTTACAAATTTTGGGGGGCTTTTTCCTATTCTCCCTTGCGAAAACGAGAGGTGTAGTTTCCAAAATGTGGTCACATCTGGGTATTTGTTTTGCGTTTATGTCAAAACCGCTGTAAAATCAGCCACCCCTGTTCAAATCACCAATTTAGACCTCAAATGTACATAGATCTCATTCCTGAGCCTTGTCGTGCAACCGCAGAGCACTTTACGCCCACGTATGGGGTATTTCTGTACGTAATTGAGTTACATATTTTGGGGGTCTTTTTTTTTCCCCTTTTACTGCTTGTGAAAATAAAAAGTATGGGGCAACACCAGCATGTTAGTAAAAAAAAAAAAAAAAAAAAAAAAATTTTTATTTTTACACTAACAGGCTGGTGTAGCCCCGAACTTCACCTTTTCAAAAGGGGTAAAAGGAGAAAAAGCCCCCCAAAATTTGTAACGCAATTACGTACGGAGATACCCCATATGTGGCCCTAAACTGTTTCCTTGAAATACGACAGGGCTCCAAAGCGAGAGAGCGCCATGTGCATTTGAGGCCTAAATTGGGGATTTGAATCCGCCATAAAAATACCCCACGGCAGTGTTTCCCAAACAGGGAGCCTCCAGCTGTTGCACTACTTCCTGTTCAGGGTGTGGTTGTGTGATCGTCAGCTCCAGGAGAACCAGAGAACAAGAGAGCAGCAGGATTTTCACCAGCCCTCCCCCCCCCAGGTTTGTGGCAGCCTTTGGGGAAGGGCTTCCCTGCAGGAACCCCAATGTCCCCACCTCCCGTTCCAGGCCGGCGGGAGGTGGAGGAGACATTGCAACGGCCAACTCCCAGGATGGGGTACGGAGATCCTCCAGGATCCGCAGAAATACAGAACCAACTCCACGGTCCATGTCTGGAAGCCGCAAGTCTGCAAGGAAGGTTACAGGCAAGGCTGCAGGTGAAGGCCTGCATGAAGGTGAGGAGTTGAGGAGAAACATGGGGAGGCAAGGTACCTCTGAACCCCAGCAATGGGCGGTATTGGGTCCCAGGGAGTCTTTGGCCACTTTTGGGTCCCAACTCCAAGCAAAAATGGTGGAGTATGAGCGTCTTGGCAAAATGCTTCGTGGGCTAAAAGAGGACTTAAAATTTGCCCAAAACATTGCCCAAAACTGCACTGTAAATATGTAGTAATTACTTTAATTGTTGTGATCATTTACTGTTCGTAAAATATAGGATTAATTCTGTATGTGAGGAGACTAGGGGGTTTATCTATGGTAAACCCTGTGGTGTTCTTAATGAACACCTTCTTGAAAGCCAACATTGCAAACCTCTGGTCAGAGAGGGCTCCTCCGTGAGTACTCTCCTGCAGGGAATGGTTTCGGCGTTTCTTCCAGGAATGGGAGAGAGGAGGGCAAGTGAAGGACCTCCGTACACCACATGGATATCTTCCGGCTTACGCTACCCCAAATCTGAAGGCGATACGTCGGTGGGGTCTGGGAGTGTGGGAGATCAGGACCCAGTCAAGGCAGTTCCTTGACAAACCAGTTCTGTTGACCCACTTCCAGAAGCCTCTGGTGCTCAGGGACTGCCCAGGTCGGGATCTGAGGGTGGGGTTGTATCTTTTAAACATGAAAAGGATCCCCCAGAAGTTTTGGGACTTGGCCTGGCGCTGCTTTCAGGGGAAGCTATATGTGAGGTACAGGAACTCTGATGACCGGGGATGTCCCCGAGAAGAGTGCGGGGGCACGCTGGAAAGCATGGACCACTTCCTGCTTCATTGTCCCTTTAATATAGGGGTCTACAACCGGGTGGGTGCTTCCATCGGCTGGAGTCAACTTGCCGGCCTTTCCTATCCGGACTGGGCTTATGGGGCATTCAGGAACCTGGGTGGCCGAGATTGGGGCACTTTATTCTTAGTTAGCTTAGTGGTTAGGTACTACACGTGGAACGCATAGTGCTTAGTATCGAACCAACAGAAAGTCCTCTCCGAGGTGGAGGTGTGTAGGAACATCACTGGTGACCTCGGGAAGATCAGGTCCTTGGAGTATGGCAGTCTTGGTACCAGTAGGGCTTCTCTCCTATGGAAAGGTTTTTCTTTTGATGTACCTTAATTTTGGTTAGGGACAGTATATAGAAGTGTATAAGAGTATAGGGTCAGTTTTATGAAGGGATAGCGATAGGGTTAGAAGTAAGGTTGATAGGGTAAGCATTCTGAAACTTAGTTTTATCAGGATTGCCATCCTTCTTCCTGGTGGTGGGCTATGCATGTCACTCTAGCTTTTTGTTTTGTTTTCTGTAATTTGAATGTAAAGGGCAACCAATCTTGGGCCTGGTGGGGGTTTGTAGTACTGTATTACTTTGTTTTTCATATTATTTCTGTGGTTGTAGTGAGTTAGTACATTGTTGAGTTAGCTGATAATAGTGGGGGGGGGGATTCATTTTAGGTTGGGTGGGGGTTGTTGGGGGGAGGGGGTGATGTTTTGGGTCTGACTTGGGTCAGTTTATGGACAATGACTGTTTCAGTTGAAACTGTGATCTACGAACTCTGACCATGTCCAGTGGGGGTGGTGCGGGTGATGGGAGAGTTCATAGTGTAGGTTCTTTTCCTTTAGGTCATATTCTTGTTTATATGTATTTCATAAGTATAAATAGTTTTATGTATTTTTGTATAGTATTATACCTCATTGTAGGGTAAAGGCAGTCGGACCAGCTTTTAGTTGATATTATAGTGTGTTTTTTTCTCCTTATGGTAATGTATCCATGTATGTGCGTGTTACTATAGTTTAAAGAGAAGGGGGAAGAAAAGAAAAGAAATTTTTTTTTTCCAAGTTGGAATTATTTTTAGTTAAGGCAATAAGCCCTTTTATTTTTTTTTTATTTCTCGTTGTTATGATAGAATATGTATTGTGAGTATTGGTTGTTATATGTGTGTAAGGTGTGGTGGTTAAAATTAATGGTATTTCCAAGATGGAATTATTTTAATTATTTTCTTATTATTTTTATGGCAGTTAACCATATTTATTTTTGTTTAATGCATTTTGTGTATGGTATGTGGGGATAAGTTTCCTATTCGGATGTTTTCAGTTAAAACTTAATTAAGGAAAGCTATATTTATGTCATGTTGGTAATTAATGTGTGTGTGTGTGTGTTATAGGAGAATTAGTAGTATCAGGCATTATTTGTTAGTTGAGTTAAGCTGGGCTGGTCGGTTAGGTAGGTCCTTTTATTCTGTATCAAAGTTTATATTTGTTACTTTTTCATTGTTTATGTTTCAGCTGATTAAGCATTGTATTTGTGTTTTGTAAAAGTTTTATATTTTTCTAATAAAAAGAGTTCAAGCTGTTGCAAAACTCCTAGCATGCCTGGACAGTCAGTGGCTGTTCGGCAATACTGGGAGTTGTTTTTCAACAGCTGGAGGCTCTGTTTTGGAAACAGTGCCGTACATGACTTTTTTTTACATTTTTTTTATTGGGGGGGGGGGGGGGGCTGTGCAGGGGTATGTGTATATGTAGTGTTTTACTTTTTATTTTGTGTAGGTGTAGTGTAGTGTTTTTAGGATACATTCACACGGTTGGGTTTACAGTGAGTTTGAGCTGCGGCTGAAATTTTCCGCATCTCAAACTTGCAGCAAACCTACCCTGTACATTCACATGGGGGGTCAAACCTCCAGCTGTTGCAAAACTACATCTCCCTGCATGCACTGACAGACCATACATGCTGGGAGTTGTAGTTATGCAACATCTGGAGGCACATTGGTTGAGAAACACTGAGTTAGGTAACAAACTCGGTTTCACAACCAATGTGTCTCCAGCTGTTGCAAAAGTGCAACAATCAGCATGCACTGACAGTCGAAGGGCATGCTGACATTTGTAGTTTTGCAACAGCTGGAGGCACACTGCTACAACTCCCAGCATGCCCTTTGGTAGTCTGTGCATGCTGGGAGTTGTAGTTATGCAACAGCTGAATGCACACTTTTTCATAGAAAAAATGTGCCTCCAGCTGTTGCATGACTACAACCCCCAGAATGCACAGATTACCAAAGAGCATGCTGGGAGTTGTAGTTGGAACTCCAGCTGTTGGTAAACTACAACTCCCATCATGACCTCTGGCTGTGCATGCTGCGAGTTGTTGCTAAGCAACAGTAAGAGGTGAACAAGCTGCTGCTCCTTTCGCCACCACCGCACACAAGGGGACCCCCGCCGGACCAGGGCAAGGTATAAGACCCCCGCCGGCGCCGATCTCCGCGCCGATCGCTGGCCCCAGCAGGTCCGTGATTGGTTGGTTGTTCCTACCGATCAATCAGATCGTTAGGCAGTACTGGTGCCACCTCACTCCTGCTGGGTAAGGGTGAACGGGGCTGTCTCGGAAAGCCCCATTCACCTGAGAGCCGGAATAGCTGCAAATTATCAGTCTGAATTGACCCGTGATTTGCCGCCATCGCCAACATGGGGGGGGGGGGGGGGGGTCTCAGGACCCCCCTGGGCGATATGCCGGGATGGCTGCTGATAGATGTCAGCAGTCATCCTGTTCCGATCACTGAGTCCGGAGACGCGGTGATCAAGGAAAGCTGTGCCGTAAATGTACTACGCTGTGCGCTAAGAACTTACGGAGCCCGTCCTTAAGGGGTTAATGTAATATGCACAGCGCCTAATCCTATGGCAGCAGCTGTCTAGTTTGACAAGATCTCTCAATAAAATGTATGTGCCCGGGAGCAGCCTGCTCAAAGCGCCATCTAGGTTATTAGTAATTATTATTAGTATAAGCAATTAGCTATTAGTTACAGCTGTGACTGCCATGTCTCAGGTGGGCTTGACCTGGATGGGTTTTGCAGCAATTGCAAGAAAAATATTTCTATTCAGTGACAGCAAACAAATCTTAATAATTGTGACGCAAAGTACTGTAGAACCTACGTCACTCCTCTCCCTCTGCTGAAGTTTTTTCAGGGTTAGAGGACTAAGGTGCACAGCCCAAGCACCTATCTGTCATGGTGTGGGCCCCTGGCACTTGTTTACAGTGTAGCTCCTCCACCAGGGCTCTATCAATGACAAACTGTCAGGAGAATGGACAGACGTGCTGCACAGATAACACCGACCGCCTCACTAACAGTCACTGGTAGCACCGTGTATACACACAGTTGTAACTGTATATACACATGTGCCATACAAATACATCGCCAGCTTCCAGATTATATATATATATATATATATATATATATATATAAATAAAATAGATATACACACACTGGCCCTAATTTATTATTGCAAACCCAATTGTGCCAGATTCTTCGTCAGAATTGAAAAAAACGGACTAAGGTTGGGTTCACACCACGTTTTTGCAATACAGTTCCCGTATACGTTTTCAGTTTAAAAACCATACAGAACCGTATTGAATATTGTATGCATTGACTCTTCATTAAAAACCGTATGCCAAAAGATGCATCAGGTTGTGTCCGTTTTGCATTCTGTACGGTTTTGTCATTTTTTTTCCCCATACCCAAAACCGTAGCCTACCACAGTTTTTGGTCCGGGTTTTTTTCTTTTTAACATGGGAGTCATTGGAAACCGTACAGAACCGTATGTACGTACGGTTCCATATGATTTTCACCATACTATCTTTTTACTTTGCACAGTTTTTTTCCTGGAATTTCAATCAAACAAGTGAAACTTTATTTATAATGGAACGAAAAGTTAAAAACATACTTTTTTTTCTTAAAAAACGGATGCAACCGGACATCATTTTTCAAACCGTATAAGGATGAACCCCTTAAGGACCCTTGACGTACGCGTACGTCATAACACCCTGGTACTTAAGGACCTATGACGTACGCGTACGTCATGGAGAATTCCGGCCCCTGCCATGCGCCGGGCGGGGATCGGACCAGGATGCCTGCTGAAATCATTCAGCAGGCATCCCGTGCAAACGTTCAGGGGGGGTCATCAGACCCCCCCATGTCGGTGATCGCGGAAAATCGCAAGTGAATTCAAACTTGCGATTCGCACGATTCCGGGTCATTACGGGTCTATGGTGACCCGGAATATAAGGGGGATCGCGGTTGTCTAAGACAACTACAATCCCCCTGAAGGGATAGGAGTGAGGTGGCAGGGGTGCCACCCCTCCTATCCCTGCTATTGGTCGCCAGAAGAGACGACCAATAGCAGATTGGGGGTGGGGGTGGGGGGGGGGTAAACTTTTGTTTTCTCAGTCCTGCCCACCCACAATAGGTGGGGCAGAATGGGGAAATGACAGAGGACCGGGCACCGAAGATCCACTTACCCATCCGGAGGCAGCGGGCGACAGAGATCGGAGGGCTAAAATGTCGTGCGGCTGGATCCTACGGAAGCCGGTGAGTTGCCTAGCAACATCTGGAGGGTACAGTTTGAGACCACTATACAGTACAGTGTTTCCAAAACGGAGCCTCCAGCTGTTGCAAAACAACAACTCCCAGCATTTCCGGACAGCCACTGACTGTCCAGGCATGCTGGGAATTTAGCAACAGCTGGAGGCACCCTGTTTGGGAATCACTGGCGTAAAATACCCCTATGTCCACCCCTATGCAATCCCAAATTTAGTCCTCAAATGCGCATGGCGCTCTCTCACTTCGGAGCCCTGTCGTATTTCAAGGAAACAGTTTAGGGCCACATATGGGGTATTTCCGTACTCTGGAGAAATTGCACTAGAAATTTTTTTTTCTCCTTTTACCCCTTATGAAAAGGAAAAGTTGGGGGCTACACCAGCTTGTTAGCGTAAAAAAAAAAAAAAAGAAAATTTTTACACTAACATGCTGGTGTTGCCCCATACTTTTTATTTTCACAAGCGTTAAAAGGAAAAAAAGACCCCCAAAATTTGTAACACAATTTCTCCGGAGTACGGAAATACCCCATATGTGGGCGTAAAATGCTCTGCGGACACACAACAAGGCTCAGGAGTGAGAGTGCACTATGTACATTTGAGGCTTAAATTGGTGATTTGCACAGGGGTGGCTAATTTTACAGCGGTTCTGACAAACGCAAAAAAAGAAATACCCACATGTGACACCATTTTGGAAACTACACACCTCACGGAACGTAACAAGGGGTATAGTGCACCTTAACACCCCATAGGTGTTTCATGAAAATTCTTCAAAGTTGGATGGGAAAATGAAAAAAAAAAAATGTTTCACTAAAATGCTGGTTTTACCCTAAATTTTTCATTTTCACAAGGGAAAATAGGGAAAAAAGACCCTTAAAAATTGTAACCCCATTTCTTCTGAGTAAGAACATACCCCATATGTGGATGTAAAGTGCTCTGTGGGCAAACTACAATGCTCAGAAGAGAAGGAGCGCCATTGGGCTTTTGAAGAGAAAATTTGTCCGGAATTGAAGGCCACGTGTGTTTACAAAGCCCCCATAGTGCCAGAACAATGGACCCCCCCCCCCCACATGTGACCCCATTTTGGAAACTAAACCCCTCACGTAATGTAATAAGGGGTACAGTGAGCATTTATGCCCCACGGGTGTCTGACAGATTTTTGGAACAGTGGTCCGTGAAAATGAAAAATGTAATTTTTCATTTGCACAGCCCACTGTTCCAAAGATCTGTCAAACGCCAGTGGGGTGTAAATACTCACTACACCCCTTATTAAATTCTGTGAGGGGTGTAGTTTCCAAAATAGGGTCACATGTGGGGGGGTCCACTGTTCTGGCAGCTTGGGGGACTTTGTAAACGCACATGGCATTCCAAACAATTGTTTTTCCCCAAAATTGTGCCAGCAGAGCACTTAACGTCCACACATGGGGTATTTCCATACTCAGAAGAGATGGGGTTACAAATTTTGGAGGGCATTTTGTCCTATTACCCCTCGTAAAAAAATTTACATTTGAGGGAAAACTAGCATTTTAGTGAAAAAAAAAAAAAATCAATCATTTACACATCCAACTTTAACGAAAAGTCGTCAAACACCTGTGGGGTGTTAAGGCTCACTGGACCCCTTGTTACGTGCCTTGAGGGGTGTAGTTTCCAAAATAGTATGCTATGTTTTTTTTTTTTGCTGTTCTGGCACCATAGGGGCTTCTTAAATGTGACAGGCCCGCCTCCCCCCCAAAAAAAACAAAAGCCAAATGTGACTCCTTCTCTTCTGAGCATTGTAGTTTGCCTGCAAAGCATTTTACGTCCTACCATGGGGTATTTCCATACTCAGAAGAGATGGGGTTACAAATTTATGTCCTAAATGTGACATGCCCCCCAAAAACCATTTCAGAAAAACTCACTCTCCAAAATCCCACTACCGCTCCTTCCCTTCTGAGCCCTCTACAGCGCCCGCCGAACACTTGACATACACATGAGGTATTTCCTTACTCAAGAGAAATTGGATTACACATTTTAGGAAGATTTCTCTCCTTTTACCCCTTGTATAAATGCAATAACTGGGTCTACAGGAACATGCCAGTGTAAAAAAATGAAGACTTTGAATTTTCTCCTTCAATTTGCTGCTATTCTTGTGAAACACCTAAAGGGTTAACACATTTACTGAATGTCATTCTGAATACTTTGAGGGTGCAGTTTTTATAATGGGGTAATTTATGGGGTATTTCTAATATGAAGGCCCTTCAAATCCACTTCAAAACTGAACTGGTCCCTGAAAAATTACGATTTTGAAAAATTGGAAAATTACTGCTATACTTTGAAGCCCTCTGATGTCTTCCAAAAGTAAAAACCTGTCAACTTTATGATGGAAACATAAAATAGACATAGATTCATCAAAACCTGTCCAGAAGAAAAGTTGCCCAGTTGCCCATAGCAACCAATCATCTCACTGCTTTCATTTTTAACAAGGCCTCAGCAAAATGAAAGAAGCGATCTGATTGGTTGCTATGGGCAACTGGGTAACTTTTTCTTTGCACAGGTTTTGATAAATCTCCCCCATTGTGTATGCGAATCAATATATAATTTATTTGAAATATTCATTTTCCTTATAAGCAGAGAGCTTCAAAGTAAAAAAAATGCAACATTTTCAATTTTTTCATCAAATTTTGGAGTTTTTCACCAAGAAATGATGCAAGTATCGACAACATTTTACCACTAACATAAAGTAGAATATGTCACGAAAAAACTCTCGGAATCAGAATGGAAGGAAAAAGCATCCCAGAGTTAGGCTGGGTCCACACTACGTTTTGTCCCATACGGGAGCGCATACGGCAGGAGGGAGCTAAAACCTTGCGCTCCCGTATGTGACCGTATGCGCTCCCGTATGTCATTCACTTCAATGAGCCGACCGGAGTGAAACGTTCGGTCCGGTCGGCTCATTTTTGCGCCGTATGCGCTTTTACAACCGGACCTAAAACCGTGGTTGACCACGGTTTTAGGTCCGGTTGTAAAAGCGCATACGGCGCAAAAATGAGCCGACCGGACCGAACGTTTCACTCCGGTCGGCTCATTGAAGTGAATGACATACGGGAGCGCATACGGTCACATACGGGAGCGCGAGGTTTTAGCTCCCTCCTGCCGTATGCGCTCCCGTATGGGACAAAACGTAGTGTGGACCCAGCCTGATTAATGTTTAAAGTGACAGTGGTCAGATGTGCAAAAAATGGCCGGGTCCTACAGTGAAAATTGGCTGGGTCCTTAAGGGGTTAAAATTTGTACACACATTTTGATACAGTTTAGTCAGGTTTTGAGGAATCCATTTTTTTTTAATCAAAAACCTGATATGGGAAATTTATTGCAAAAATGTGGAGTGAACCCAGCCTAACTCTCCATTTTACTGAGAAAACCCGAAAAAGGTGTGTGGACGTCGGGGAAAGGGGTGTGACCACCTAAAAAGGGCATGTTCCGACACTTTCACAAAAAAAACCAACATATTTACTAAGGTTTCCACAGAAAATGTGGTGGATTTGAGCTGAGGAAAACCCTACAGATCATAGCATGTGTAAAAAAAAAATATTATATTATATATATAAATATGCAGGGAAAAGTGCAAAATGTAGGGAAACCTAAGTAAATACCGTGGGGAAAAAAATTAAAGGAATTAAAACCCACAAAGGAATCTACACAACACTCTTAGTAAATCAGGGCCAATGTGCCACACAATATATACACACACACACACACACACACACACACACTGAACCACACAATATATACAGACACACACACACACACACACTGAACCACACAATATATACAGACACACACACACACACACACTGAACCACACAATATATACAGACACACACACTGAACCACACAATATATACAGACACACACACACACACACACTGAACCACACAATATATACAGACACACACACTGAACCACACAATATATACAGACACACACACACACACACACACAGAACCACACAATATATACAGACACACACACACTGAACCACACAATATATACAGACACACACACACTGAACCACACAATATATACAGACACACACACACACACACTGAACCACGCAATATATACAGACACACACACTGAACCACACAATATATACAGACAGACACACACACACACACACACACACACTGAACCACACAATATATACAGACACACACACACACACACACACTAAACCACACAATATATACAGACACACACACACACTGAACCACACAATATATACAGACACACACACACATACACACACTGAACCACACAATATATACAGACACACACACACACACACTGAACCACACAATATATACAGACACACACACACACACTGAACCACACAATATATACAGACACACACACACAACCACACAATATATACAGACACACATACACACACACACACACTGAACCACACAATATATACAGACACACACACACACACACACACACACACTGAACCACACAATATATACAGACACACACACACACACACTGAACCATACAATATATACAGACACACACACACACACTGAACCACACAATATATACAGACACACACACACACACACACAATATATACAGACACACACACACACACACTGAACCACACAATATATAAAGACACACACACACACACACACACACACACACTGAACCACACAATATATACAGACACACACACACTGAACCACACAATATATACAGACACACACACACACACACACTGAACCACACAATATATACAGACACACACACACACACACACACACTGAACCACACAATATATACAGACACACACACACACTGAACCACACAATATATACAGACACACACACACACACACACACACTGAACCACACAATATATACAGACACACACACACACACACTGAACCACACAATATACCGTATTTATCGGGGTATACCACGCACCGGCCTATAACACGCACCCTCATTTTACCAAGGATATTTGGGTAAAAAAAGTTTTTTACCCAAATATCCATGGTAAAATGAGGGTGCGTGTGTGCGCGTGTATACCCCGATATACCCCCAGGAAAGGCAGAGGGAGAGAGGCCGTCGCTGCCCGCTTCTCTCCCCCTGCCTTTCCTGGGGTCTAGAGCGCTGCTGTCGGCCCTTTTCACCCCCTGGTTATCGGCGCCGCTGCCCGTTCTGTCCCCCAGGCTATCGACAGCCGTTGCCCCCCCCATCCCCGGTGGCATAATTACCTGAGTCGGGTCCGCGCTGCTCCAGGCCTCCGGCGTGCGTCCCCAGCGTCGTTGCTATGCATGGCGCGGCGGTCTGACGTCATGCGCCGCGCCGTTCAGCGCATAGCAACGACGCCAGGGACGCACGCCGGAGGCCTGGAGCAGCGCGGACCCGACTCAGGTAATTATGCCACCGGGGATGGGGGGAGGCAACGGGGCAGCGGTGCCAGCAATGGGTGCCGCTGCCCCTTCTCTCCCCCTGGCTGTCGGCGCCGCTTCTCTCTCCCTGGCTATCGGCGCCGGCACCGATAGTCAGGGGGACAGAACGGGCAGCGGCGCCGATAACCAGGGGGTGAAAAGGGCCGACAGAAGCGCTCTAGACCCCAGGAAAGGCAGGGGGAGAGAAGCGGGCAGCGACGGCCTCTCTCCCCCTGCCTTTCCTGGGGGTGTATCGGCGTATAACACGCACATAGACTTTAGGCTAAAAATTTTAGCCTAAAAAGTGCGTGTTATACGCCGATAAATACGGTACAGACACACACACACACACACACACACACACACACACACTGAACCACACAATATATACAGACACACACATACACACTGAACCACACAATATATACACACACTGAACCACACAATATATACACACACTGAACCACACAATATATACACACACACACACAAACTGAACCACACAATATATAGACACACACTGAACCACACAATATACACAGACACACACACACACTGAACCACACAATATACACAGACACACACACACACACACACTGAACCACACAATATACACAGACACACACACACACTGAACCACACAATATACACAGACACACACACACACTGAACCACACAATATACACAGACACACACACACACACTGAACCACACAATATACACAGACACACACACACACACACTGAACCACACAATATACACAGACACACACACACACACTGAACCACACAATATACACAGACACACACACACACACTGAACCACACAATATACACAGACACACACACACACACACACTGAACCACACAAT
Source organism: Hyla sarda (assembly GCF_029499605.1). Lineage (NCBI taxonomy): Eukaryota > Metazoa > Chordata > Amphibia > Anura > Hylidae > Hyla > Hyla sarda. The sequence continues at coordinate 120,395,024 of NC_079193.1, read as the reverse complement.
ATACACAGACACACACACACACACACACTGAACCACACAATATACACAGACACACACACACTGAACCACACAATATACACAGACACACACACATACTGAACCACACAATATACACAGACACACACACACTGAATTACACAATATACACAGACACACACACACACTGAACCACACAATATACACAGACACACACACACACTGAACCACACAATATACACAGACACACACACACACTGAACCACACAATATACACAGACACACACACACTGAACCACACAATATACACAGACACACTGAACCACACAATATACACAGACACACACACTGAACCACACAATATACACAGACACACACACTGAACCACACAATATATACAGACACACACACACTGAACCACACAATATATACAGACACACACACACTGAACCACACAATATATACAGACACACACACTGAACCACACAATATATACAGACACACACACTGAACCACACAATATATACAATGTATATAAGTATATTAATGGTCCATACAAAAAATATGGAGAAAAACTGTTCCAGGTTAAACCCCCCAAAGGACGAGGGGGCACTCCCTCCGTCTGGAGAAGAAAAAGTTTAGTCTTAAGGGATGACACGACTTCTTTACCATGAGAACTGTGAACTTATGGAACAGTCAACCTCAGGAACTGTTCACAGCAGGAAAAATTAACAGCTTTAAAACAGGATTAGATACATTCCTGGAACAAAATAACATTAATGCTTATGAAGAAATATAAAATCCCATCCCTTCCCCAATATCGCGCCACACCCCTACCCTTCAATTCCCTGGTTGAACTTGATGGACGTATGTCTTTTTTCAACCGTACTAACTATGTAACTATGTAACACCCACTGAACCACACAATATATACAGACACACCCACTGAACCACACAATATATACACTCACACACCCACTGAACCACACAATATATACAGACACACCCACTGAACCACACAATATATACAGACACACCTTACTGAACCACACAATATATACAGACACACCCACTGAACCACACAATATATACAGACACACCCACTGAACCACACAATATATACAGACACACCCACTGAACCACACAATATATACAGACACACCCACTGAACCACACAATATATACAGACACACCCACTGAACCACACAATATATACACACACACAGCCATACAATATATGCACGCACACTGAGCCATACAATATATACGCACACACACACTGAACCATACAATATATACACACACACTGAGCTATACAATATATACACACACACACTGAGCTATACAATATATATACACACACACTGAGCTATACAATATATACACACACACACACACACACACACACTGAGCCATACAATATACACACACACACACTGAGCCATACAATACACACACACACATACTGAGCCATACAATACACACACACACACTCACTGAGCCATACAATACACACACACACACACACACTCACTGAGCCATACAATACACACACACACACACACACACACACACTCACTGAGCCATACAATACACACACACACTGAGCCATACAATACACACACACACACTGAGCCATACAATACACACACACACACACACACTGAGCCATACAATACACACACACACAGAGCCATACAATACACACACACACACTGAGCCATACAATACACACACACTGAGCCATACAATACACACACACACACACACTGAGCCATACAATACACACACACACACACACACACACACTGAGCCATACAATACACACACACACACAGAGCCATACAATACACACACACACACTGAGCCATACTATATATATACACACACACACACTGAGCCATACAATACACACACACACACACACACACTGAGCCATACAATATATACACACACACACACACACACACTGAGCCATACAATATATACACACACACACTGAGCCATACAATATATACACACACTGAGCCATACAATATATACACACACACTGAGCCATACAATATATACACACACACACTGAGCCATACAATATATACACACACACACTGAGCCATACAATACACACACACACTGAGCCATACAATACACACACACACTGAGCCATACAATACACACACACACACACACACTTAGACATACAATATATACACACACACTGAGCCATACAATCTATACACACACACTGAGCCATACAAGACATACACACACTGAGCCATACAATACACACACACACTGAGCCATACAATACACACACACACACTGAGCCATACAATACACACACACACTGAGCCATACAATATATACATACACACACTGAGCCATACAATATACACACACACACACACTGAGCCATACAAAATACACAAACACACACACAGACATACAATATACACACACACACACACACACTGAGCCATACAATATACACACACACTGAGCCATACAATATACACACACACACTGAGCCATACAATATACATACACACACACACACTGAGCCATACAATATACACACACACACTGAGCCATACAATATACATACACACACTGAGTCATACAATATACACACACACACACACATACACTGAGCCATACAATATACATACACACACACACACACTGAGCCATACAATATACATAAACACACACACTGAGCCATACAATATACACACACACACTGAGCCATACAATATACATACACACACACACTGAGCCATACAATATACATACACACACACACACACACTGAGCCATACAATATACATACACACACACACACACACACTGAGCCATACAATATACATACACACACACACACACACTGAGCCATACAATATACATACACACACACACACACACACACACACACTGAGCCATACAATATACATACACACACTGAGCCATACAATATACATACACACACACACACACTGAGCCATACAATATACATACACACACACACACACACTGAGCCATACAATATACATACACACACACACACACACACTGAGCCATACAATATACATACACACACACACACACACACACTGAGCCATACAATATACGTACACACACACACACACTGAGCCATACAATATACATACACACACACACACACACTGAGCCATACAATATACATACACACACTGAGCCATACAATATACATACACTGTTGGAAGTCAACATTGGACTGATACAATCAGATATGGTGGGAAGACAGGATATGGGGAGTGAATATGCTTTCTCCCCCAGGTGTAAATAGAAATGTCAATAGGCCTGGCATCTGGACATCTTGTTTGATCCTATTGTAAGCAGCAGTATTGATAAGCCTGAACATTTGGTTTTAAACTGTTGGGAAGCCATAAACAACAATGCTGAACCACAAGGATAAAAGTGAGCCTCCTGTCCTGAGGAGATGAAAGCAGCCCCTGCGGTGTCGCACACAATGGACTACGCATCTATAATGGAGTGAACATCCTGTTGGCATCAAGGTGTGAATCCCAAGGACTTGCATTTGTAATGGAGTAGACATCCTGTCACCTGATCAAGGTGTAATTCCCATTGACTTATCCGAGGTACAAGGGCGCCATCCACAGGAAGATGTACCTACTGCAACAATATTCAGAGACTGACCCGTATCTGGTTACTGCGAGTTGATTGGAGAGATTATAACAAAGAAGGCCGGACAATACCGGAGCAAAGGGTGGAGTTATGGGTGTGAATGTGGTTTGATGTGATATATATACTAGGCTAAATTGTATGGCAGTAGATTAGTATTAGATCTAGATACTAGGTTTTATATTTTATATGTTTATTAATGCTTATATTCTTTACCAAGTATAGGACATTGAAGGGAGGTTTTGCTATATACTTTATTTTATTTTGCTTTGTAGCATTTCATGTTATTTTTCCTTTTGCTAAGTAAATAAGCTATTTCTTAAAGTCTGGATTCCTCATATTTCAAAGACTAATTCAGGATAGAGTAGGTAGCAGATTACAACAGATACAACATTTGGCACCCCAGCGGATCGTGGAATACAATACTCTACGAAGAACCCAGACGTTCAAATCTGCTTTATCCAGTTCCTGAAAGTCCAAGGAGTATCCTGCATGGTGACCAGACCAAAACCACTTCAAGAGAGACAGAGCGAGGGGAAATATCCTTGGTGGATAAGTAGCATGCTGGTTCGTGGATACTAAAAGACACCTGAGAAATCAACCCGAATTTCTGGAAAACACTGCATCAATGAGCGGACGCGTTTAATTGGTGAGTATAAGTTCCTTTACTTGTATCTTATATAAGCAATGTTATGTTATGTGTGTTGTTGATAGTCTATGAAGTTCAGGCCTGTATAATTGTTAAAGTGTTAATTGTTGCCGGCAAGTTAGGGTTAGTACCCTGTTGACTGAAGTACTTATAGGATCTAAAGGATAAAACCAGACATCTCTGCGAGGAAAGTGAGGGAGAGTAAGCTCTCTGAACCTCATGTTAAGGGGAAGTAGCCTTATGCCTCAATAGGAGATCACTCTTGGCCTGGATCTTGGATCGGTAGTTGATCAGGTATATGAGGTACGGTCAGTCAGGAATTGGTAAGGTCATGAGACTCTGAAAGTGATTTTGGAGTGTGAATTACCGTAGGGAGGATTATGTGAAATCTTTGTCCCTGGTGTAGTAAATTGTCATTTACTGTTTGTAGTAATTTTGTGTTTATTTGTAGTAAGTTATTACTCAATAATATAGTAATTATTTGAGATATCTTTGTTTCTTTGTGTATTATCATTTACTGGCTATAGTAGTTTATTTGGTATATCTTTGTTTCTTTGTGTATTATCATTTACTGGCTATAGTAGTTATTTGAGATATCTTTGTTTCTTTGCGTACTATCATTTACTGGCTATAGTAAGTTGGTGATATCTAGTTATTGTTATCTGTAGTTCTAGGAATTGTAGGTAAAAATGGAAATTGTAAATCAATTTGTTGGAAAGTATGCATCTGCTAGTTTTAAGATTTGTACAGATGATGCATTGACACACCAGTTTAATGATATTATGAAACAATGTGATGAGCAGAATGCGAGTAGCAAACATAGAAAGGCGAGTAAAAAAGCAAAGAAAGAGAAATTAGCTAATATGTTGTGTATGTTAATGAAAATGAAAGAGATTGCAGAACAAAAGGAATTGCAATGGTATTCTGAAAAGGCTCAGTTAAGGTGTGAGCTGGATAAGGTTGAACAGGATATTACTGTGGCTATTGCTAGTGCTGGAAGTGATGGTTGTGAGTGTGAAGAGCTCAGAGAGGAAGTGGACAGACTGGTTCAACAGAATTGTGATTTGGAGGATGAAATACAGGAATATGAGGAAAGATGTAGGCTTAGAGATCTACAAATTGCATCATTAGGAGAAAAAGAAGCAAAGAATGATGATGTTGTGAGAGCACTTAAGAATCAGTTACATGATGCTAATAAACAATTGGTTCATAAAGAGCATTGCAGTGGGACCTTGAGACCTCAGGAAAATGTAAAAGTTAATAATTGTTATTGTGGCAATCAAACACAAATGTATGGTTCCCCTGAACAGGAGAAAAGAGATAGGAAATGGGGGGAGGAGCAGCCTATTTGCACTGCAGATGATCTACAATCGACCCCAGATCATAGTTCCTCTCTCTTTATTCCTGTATCAGATGGAAGTAGACAAAGAAGGGATAGTTTGCATATTCATGGTAGCAATCGTGTCCAATCCACAACACTCTCTATACAGGACAAAACAAACCTATGCCAAATTTTGGGGAAATTTGATACAAGTGCCTCACCCATTAGTCTTTCCAATAGGTTGGAAGCTGTGGTTACGCAGTATAATCTCAACAATAGAGATGCATGTGACTTATTTCGTGTATGGCTCCCATCTCAGCTTTGTGAGAAGTTGCAGCCTCCTGTGGGCACTCACAAAGGATTATCTGCAGAACTCAACTCCAACTGGGGAAATGCAAATGATAGGCTGAAAGAGTTGCATAGAGTGATGGGAGGAAGAGATACCAGAGGTACCAATGCCCTAGAGAATGCTAAGTTAAAGAGAGGGGATGACCCAATTATTTTCTGCAGTGAATATTTGACCATATTTCGTGCTACCTATAACTGTCCTGACATGTCTCCTGACGACAGCAGTTTTCTCTATTCAATGGCTAATAAATGCACTTTTGTTGACTATCCAACAAAGGTTGCCTTAAGGAATGCAAATTCCTATCAAGCCTTTTTGAATATCTTAAAGGACTGGATTCAGGAGACTAGTCATGACAGCAAGCCCCAAAAGAGAATATCAGAGGTAGTTAAGAATGAAGGCAAAGTGAGATTTATGGGAAAGTGTTACAAGTGTGGAAATATGGGTCATACTATGAGAGAGTGCAGAAGTACTAGGAAAGGTAACAGCAAAGATTTGATACCAAAAAAACTGCAACAAAAGCAAGGATTAAATAATGAAGCTGATAGAGTACCTCAGACTCCTGAAGCTACATTATATGGTCCACTTTTGAAGGAGATCAGGAGGATAGGCAAAGCAATAGCAGAGATGCCAGATGAATTAAAGGCCCCACCTCCAACAAATCCTTATATGAAACAATAGGGATGTCAGGCCCCTGTGTTGTCCCTAGTGTGCCAGCTAGATAGGGACAAGGGCGGTAGACCACGTATCCAGGGTACGGTAGGGGGCCATCGTACAAAGATTTTAATGGATACGGGGGCAGCCGTAAGTTTGACTAATTTGGATTTGACTGTGAACCCTAATGGTAAACACATTTTCCTAAGAGGCTTTGGTGGACAGCTGGTACCCTCTAAACAATCTGTGCCTATAAATATAAACATGGGAAACCTAGGTGTGGAGCATAGTCTGTACCTATCTCCAACACACGAAGGTACCATTATTGGCTCAGATGTGATGAGAGATCATGGGCTTGTTGTTGATCTGTGTAATTGGATGTTGTGGAAAGGATCACGATACAAAGGCTGCCTTAGGATGATTACTGACAACTATGGAATTGATGCGATCAAAAGTACTGACTCTCTGGACCCTGCTGCATTGTTAAAAACTGAGGACAGACAACTGGCTGATATTTTGTGGCAACATAACAAGGTGTGGGCAACATCAAAAACTCATTGTGGCAAAGTTTCAAACATGGTAGTGATGGTAGAAGGCCCAGATCCCCCTCCCCAGAGGCAATACAAAATACCTCCTGAGTCCATTCCATATATCAAAAAAATACTGGAGGAATTACTGGCCCAAAATGTAATCAGGGAGTGTCAGTCAACAAACAACGCCCCCTTGTGGCCAGTCAAGAAACCAAATGGTTGGAGGCCTACTCTGGACTATAGGGCATTAAATAAGTGTACCCCTCCTGTTACAAATGTGGTCGCCAAAATGCCCGACATGATGACAACGCTAAAACCATCTTCCACGGTGTACTCATCAATAGATATCTCAAATGGGTACTTTTCAATCCCCATACATCCTGATTGCCAGTACAAATTTGCATTTACATTTCAAGGGAAGCAGTACACATTTTGTCGGTTGCCACAGGGCTTCAAGTCCAGTTCAACGTACTTCCATAAATGCATGGTTGAGATATTGTTGTCATTTTCGGAGCCTGACTGTATTGTACAATATGTGGATGACATATTGCTCCAAACTGACAACAAGGAAAAACACTACGTATTACTGAAAGAGTTGTTGGCGCTTCTTGAAAATGCAGGCCTTAAGTTAAATCCTACTAAGGCCCAGTTAATGAAGGATTCAGTGACCTTCTTGGGAGTCATAGTTTCAAAAGGGGGGAGGATTCCTGACCCAAACAAGTGTGAAACTATACAGAAATTACCTAGGCCAAACACAAAAACATCCCTCAGACAATTTTTGGGAATGGTTGGATTTTGTAGGGACTTCATAGAGGGGTTTGCTGAGAAAGCCAAGCCGCTCTATGAACTCTTGAAAGGGAACACACGAGAAGCAGACCCCCTTGAGTGGATGCAAGAGCATGAGGAAGCTTTTGTTAGGCTGAAGATCAGCCTCACTCAGGCACCTGCTCTAAGCAATCCAAACCCAGATTTACCATTTGCAATACAGGTTAACGCCTCCAAGATAGCAATTACGGCTGTGTTGCTGCAGGAGAGACAAGGTAAATGGGTTCCTGTTGGATACCTATCAAGGTTATTGAGTCCTGTGGAAATAGGATTTGAGGACTGTGTCAGGAATCTTTTGGCAGTGCACTGGGCAGTCATAGCTACAGAACACATAGTGGGGTTTGCCAAAATCATCTTACAAACTCCTCACACTCCCATCAAGATGCTCTTGGAGCGGACACTCAGTGGGGTGTCATCTCAAAGGGTAGCTAGATGGCTGGTAGATCTGACACCAAGAAACATCACTGTAGCGCACAGTGCCTCCTATGTGCTGCCACAATTGATGCAATACGAAGGCGAGAAACATGATTGTGGAGAGGTGCATAGGACTAAGACACAGGAAGTGTTTAGATTGACAACCGGAAAGGAAGATCTTAAAATTTGGGTAGATGGATCTAGGTATTGGGAAGAGGGACAGTTTCACACAGGGTACGCCATGTGGTGTCCACAGACCTATGAACGAGTTCTCATCAAGTGCCCAAGAAATTTCTCCGCTCAAAGAGCAGAGTTGGAAGCGGTAAGAGAAGCCATTTCTCACTTTCAGTCAGGCCCAATTGCTATCTTTTCTGATAGTGCTTATGTTACTAGATCACTAACTGAGTACATGCCTTTGTGGCACACAAGAGGATTTAGTGATGCATCAGGCAAGACACTTGCGCATGGTTCAGTGTTGAAGGGCATTTGGGACAAAGCCTGTTTAGAACCACAAAGAATAGCAATAATAAAGGTAAAGGCACATCAGAAGGGCATGGATGAAATTACAGTTGGCAACAATGAGGTAGACAAGCTAGCAAAAGAAGCAGCAGTCATGGGGGCCAGGTGGACTCCCTATGATATTGAGGGAAGGCAGGCCTGGGATGAACATAACAGTGAGGACAGAGACAAAATCGATGTAGAGCTTGAATGCCTGCCTATTGTTAGAACACCAACACCATGCTTAGCAGCGGAGCAGGATAAAGACCCTAAGTTGCAGCAAATCAAATGCTCCATTAGGGAAGAGATAGCACCTATACCCCAAAACTACATTCTCCAGGATGATCTGTTGCTTAGAGAAACCTCAGACGGCCCTAGATTTGTGGTACCATGTCAGTATCAAAAGGACATTGCAAAAGAAAACCATAGACTGACAGGTCATATGGGCACTGAGGGTACCTTAAAATTTGTTCAAGCAAAATACTGGTGGGAGAACATGAAAGACACTGTTCTGGGGGTTATGCAAGAATGTTTGATCTGTGCTCAAATGAACCCAAGACCAAAAGGACAAAGGCCTGTGCTGTCCAGGATACCGTTGGCAGAAGGACCATGGGAAAGGTTGCAAATTGACTTTGTTGGTCCTTTGCCCAGCGCTCCTGGAGGGTACCGATATTTGCTGGTGGTAATTGATGTGTTTTCTAAATGGGTGGAAGCTTTGCCCATGAGGAAAGACACTGCAGCAGCAACAGCAAAAGCCCTATGGAGGGAGGTCATCTCAAGGTGGGGATTCCCTAAGGTCATAGAATCAGACAGGGGCACACATTTCACAGGGAAGATCATGACAGGCATGTGTGAGATGTTGAATGTTGAACAGAAATTTCATGTACCATATCATCCCCAATCATCAGGGATGGTAGAAAGAATGAACAGAACGCTAAAGGAAAGACTTAAAAAAATGGTATTACAATCTGGAAATAACTGGTTATGCCACTTACCCACAATTCTAATGGCCATACGGGGTACAGAGGCAAGAGGAACCTCAATCACTCCATATCAATTAATGACTGGTAGGATAATGAACCTGTGCCACCCTGCAGACCCACAGCTTAGTACACCAATGAGGGAGAGTGCCGAGAAAGAAAAATTCCTTACACAGTTACAGGACCAAATACAGAAATATCTGCACTTTGCAGCCTCCAATATGGCACCAAGGGCAAAAGAAGAATCTGGCAGGCCACCGATTAAGCTAGAAGTAGGAGACAGGGTAATGGTAAAGAACTTTGTGCCTAAGTCTTCATGGGATGCAAATTGGATGGGCCCTTTCCTGGTGACAGTGAAACTGAGTGATCAGGTTGTAAAGGTCAAACGAGTGGACAGTAAGAAAGGGGTCAAATGCATGAAAAGAAGGGATATGGATATGTGGGTTCATGCAGATCAATGTAAAAGAATATAACTGATAAGAATGTGATGCTTCTCTTGTTCTTTATTCCAGGATCCTACATGAAGCGTGAATTAACAGGCTGAAATTTCCGGATTCTGGATATGGAGATTACAACAATTTTGTTGATGATTGGCATCACCCATGCTATTGGATTGCATGATTTTGAACAATCAGGGGATGAAGACACACATATGTTTCCAGATGGTGAACATGGAAAGGCAGTATTTATATCACCTGTAACAGCTATGGATTTGCCACAAAGTGATAATAGCCACAAAGTCAGGAGTAGGAAAGTGCGACTCATTCCGGAGGGAAAAGATGCTTCTCAAAGATTTTATAAGAATCCGGGTGGGCAATTCGAGTACAGTGTGGTTTTCTCTTTTGGGAGGGTAAATCATAGTTCAAGTATGGGAAGGCTTGAATTAACACATGGTGCGCAAAACATTTTGCCAGAATCACTACAACCATTCATGATGGCAACAGTGTATGTGAATGATACTGATTATTGGCTGGGAGAAGAGTCTGACTTGCCAAATGCAGGTGAGCAGAAAGGTATTCAATATGGAATATTTAGTGACAACTTGAGAGAAGGAGAATATTTGTTTATGTGTGGCATTTATTGGCACGATAATATGCACCCAAAGCTCATACCAAAAAATATTAACCTGGCTTATAGTAAAACAGGCCTTGGTGGAACCACAGACATGAGCATGTCAATTCAGCGTGGTGAAAATTATATTATTGGTACAATGTCCAAATCATATAAGACTTATAAGGAGATGGTTGGTCACTGGACATGTGGTGCACCAGAAATAGAGATTGGGGCTATGCATATTATTGATGCCAATCCAGATTATATTAGACCATGCACAAACAAAGATTCTGAGAATGCTCAACAGGCCTCACATTTGGAGATAGGACAACCATTTCAAGTTAACCTAGACTCTGCCCAGACAATGGCTAGTGGTGTTCAATATGCATTTGTCACATGGCGGTTCAATATTTCTCAATGGCTAATCAGAACCCATTTTCCAACATGTACAGAGCATACTCTAAATCAGGTACGTTCCCTCTATCAATGGCTAATTCCTAGAAGCACAAGGGCAAGCAATCACTTGATTAGGACTGGGAAGAACAGAGGAAAAAGGGATATGTTCAGTACAATATTGGGTGGGGTAGGAGCTGGTATGGGACTCATTAATCAGGCAGATATCAGTGTCTTAAGAGCCAAACTTGCAGCCATAGCATCTAATAGTAAAAACGGGTTTGAGGTACAGAGGGAAATTAATCAAGTCATCAGCAACCTACAGCGAGGACACATAGATACTAATATTGGAGTAACAACGGACATTATTCAGCATTTTAAGGTGTTCGTTGGAAATATGCAGACTTATGGGAGAAATATATCCTGGGCTCTGGTCTGTACACAAGGGCAGGTGGAACTATCAACTAATATAAAGTTGGCAATTCAAACCTTATATAGTGGGCAGTGGCCATTTGAATTACTATCTCAGGCCACAGCTGCATTACCGGAGCTCCTCAAATTCACAAATTCTAAATGGTGGGCCAACGCTTGGATTGGTTGTAGTAATCACAACGTGGAAACGTGTTATGCCTCTTCCCTAATTCCGTACACGAGTTCCCCTTTAGAGGTTGTATATAAGGTCACTTCAATTGGTATTTTAACTGGAGGATCCACACTATTACATCCAAGATTAGACCATCCTCAGGTTATTAGGAAAAATGGATTGTGGAAACAGGTTGATATTTCCCTCTGCCTTCATAGAAATCAAGATATCTTGTGTACACCAGGCCAGTATAGATTGGTGGAGGACAAGTGTTGGAACAATGCTTCGGTTTGTGTTCTGGATGGGGAGTCTATTGCAAAAGACAAGGCACCAGTCATGTACTTAGGACATCAGAGAGTCTGTTTCTTTCTATTAGACATCACCAATGTAACTTTGATCACAACCCACTGCTCAATAACAACACCTGTGAATAGTGGTGCATGGTGCACGCTTGGTAACATCACTGAGATCCAAACACCAAGTTGGAGATATGTGCTTCCCATCATTGCAAACTTGTCTGTGGATATTAGATATCATAACCCCGCCAATCTTCAAGCGCTAAAATTGGGAATGGGGAAAGAGCTTCAGGATTTGCTGGTCAAATTTGATAAAGATGAGTATTTGCTTAAGAAACTACAGCAAGAAAGAGCTAATGCTACAATCCTAATACACCATGACCAGAATGAGCTAAAACACATCACACATCTGTTAGAAAATAATGCTAAGGGTTATTGGTGGGAGGTCATATTTGGGCATTCAAGTGCAGCTAATGGAATTTTGAATTTTTTAATCCATCCAATTGTAGTATTGCTCATTGTTGCTGTGGTTTTATCCCTTTTGCAAATTTACATGTGCTGTATGACACGATATCTATATAAAAAGATCCAAGTCCTATCCATGAAGATAGAAACACGAAATAGATATAAAATTGCATCGTGTGA